>NC_056604.1:3288774-3588774 GCF_018340385.1 Cyprinus carpio
GCGGGCCCAAAAATGTTTTCCCAAAAGTAAAAGATTTTTAAAACCCAAGAATGAACATGTGGTTTTCTCCCCGGGGTAGCAAGTTAGTGAAAAAAGTGAAGGTGACGTGACATACAGCCAAGTATGGTGACTCATACTCAGAATTCGTGCTCTGCATTTAACCCATCCAAAGTGCACACACAGCAGTGAAGGAACTCCATCACCACTCACTCACTCACTCACTCACCACTCCGCCACTCACTCAACACTCACTCACCACTCACTCACTCACTCACTCACTCACTCACTCAAACCACTCACTCACTCACTCACACACACACACACACACACACACACACACACACACACACACACACACACACACACACACAGAGACAGCCATTGTACGCTGCTGCAAGAGTTGGGAAGGGTTAGGGGTGCCTTGTTTCAAGGGCCCAGGTCGAGAAGCTCGAGGATGACCACAACCTAGTCAAAGTCTCTAACCACTAGGCCTCCGACTAGGCCTTGTTACTCTTAGTTTTATCTTTTAACAATTATCTTGTTAGGCCCCCAACACACGAGATAAAAGTTCATCAGAATGCATTGATTAATGTGAATGTTGCAGTAAACAACAACAAAAAACAAACAAATAAATAAATAAATAAAATATACATGGCCGTGGCGATTACCGACTTGCGCAACCAAGAAAATTATTTGCAAAAGAGCTGCACAACGATTGGTAAGATAACATGAGTCTGCATGCACCTGAGATTGCCCAGTTCCCCTCGTGATAAAGTAATCGAACACCCCTCAGCACCTGCCTTCAAATATTCTCTGGCACAACCCGAGCCTCACTGACCGTACAATGATGCGTGATTTTGAAAAGCGAAACATTAAGTTTTTCCAACTCTAAACCCAGTCCCCCCCCAAGTACATTGGATTATTAAAATAATAGTAAAAAAAAGAAAATATGGCAGACCAAAACCGAAATGGCGCTGTGGTGGCCCTGCACACTCCTCAGTTTCAAAAGCAGCAGTTTAAGGTCCTGTGTTTATTGAGCACAGTTGCAGCAAATGAGCTTTGACATGTATATTTATATCTAATCATTTAGCAGACATTTCTTATCGCAAGTTTAATTTACAAATGAAATACAATACAAGCAAATAAGGACTAACGAGAGATCCTACACGCAGCTATATACAAGTGTCATGGGCCTTGAGTTCCTAGTTAGTCTAGCGCACAAGAAGTCAGTACACGTAGCTGTTTCTCTAATAGAATTAGAATAGGAATAGAATAGATAAGTGCTAGAATTAGGTTTGGTCAAATTTTTTGAAATAATTCAAAGCACTCAGCGTGTTCTAAACCTTGGGATTGGGAGGGTCATTTTGCCACCAGAGGTCAGTAATCGCGAGGATAAAGGGTCCAGGAGGATTTTTGGATACCTCTTTGTGGGATAGGTAACTACATATGCGTTGTTAACTTGCAGAATGCAAGTTTATGGAGGACAAGTATGTTTGAATACAGTGAATTTAGGAGATATTGGTGCCGCGGCTCAGTGGTCGCCTTTGTATGGCAAGCCTCACGTACCTTTGATAGTTGATGTACTTTGCGAAAGCAGCTACGTGGTAGCCACAGTGTAAAGTGATTAGGAGAGGAGCATAACGGCCAGCTCTTTTTTGGCTCATTAAAGACACCCCTCGCTGCTGCATTCTGGTAAGTTGCAGAGGCTTGATAGAACACCGAAGGCCCACCAAGAGAGCATTACAATAGTCCAGTCTGGAAGAGAACAAGAGCTGGATGCAAGAAGCTTTTCGGCGGTTGCTCTGAGCAGGAAGGGTCTGATCTTGCTTATGCTGTATAAGGCAAATCTGCAGGAAGCTTGCTTCTACTACTTCATTTATACGCAGCGAAGCAGGATTCTTTGATGAATAGAAAAGTTCGAAAGAACTAGCATTTATTTGAAATAGAATTTATATATACTATATATATATTATATATATATATATATATATATATATATATCTATATATATAAATTCTCTATTCTACAAATAAAATGAAGGGTTAGGTGTAGGGCTGGTGTGTAGGGGCTTATAGAATTATACAGTTCGCATATAACTATAAAAACCACATACCGCCTCTATGGATGTCCTCCTCACTTTCTCAAGCAAAAAAACAAACGGTGTGTGTGTGATGTGTGTTTACACTATAATTTTTATTAAATTAATGTATCCTTTTGAAGATCACAAAAGTATACATTTTTTTAAAACAAAACAAAAAATCATAGTAAACCCAAACTTTTGAATGGTAATGTCATGTATTTAATGCCAGAAGTTAACATCATAACACTCAAGCACTCCTCTTGTCTCCCAGTATGTGGATTTTGTTTTGGGTGCATCAGCACAGTTTTTTTTTTTTTTTTTTTTTTTTATTTTTAGTTTGTGACAAGAATTCCAACACTGATTCATGCTCAAAATTCAGAAAAAAAACGGTACTTTATTAATCAAATCTTCCATGACTATCCTTTTCCCCTGATTTTGAGTGTGAATTCAGATATTGAATTAATATTTTTAAAAAACAAATTGTCACTGTCTCTCAAGCACATAATATCAAACATCCACACCAACACACATTTTACCAACATCTTATTAAAAAGCTAATCAAGGCCACAATCTGATCTTTATTCCACTTTATTTTTTTATCAATAGAGGCCCTTTTTATTTATTGATTTATGTAGTCGTAGAATAATAAGAATAAATTTAAAGCAACATGTTTCTGCAGAGCAGTGTATGATTGCATCAGCTTACAAATCAGACAGCATGGAGAATGCTGGAACAGGCAAGTTAAGACATGGATCATCACACCAGTATACAAAAAATATGTCTACAGATAGGCCTTCGTTTATATAGGGTTTATTTCATTTGTTACAGATAGTGCGATGTATCAACAAATGATAACAACTTATAACAGAGACAGTTTTAAAGCATCGCACGCTAACAAATGAAAAAAAGAACAAAGAACTGGAAATCGATGTACATAACTAGCTGAAGTTTGCATGCGCTTTATCCTCTAACATTACACAAAGAATGTCTGCAATCATTCAGTCCCAACCCCCCCTCTATATTTTCTCTTAAATGTCCCATACCTTTAAACCTGCTGGATCTGCAAGGAGCGTGAACTGGAAACTCCTCACGCCCACACTGGTTCTACTCGCAGGTCCGGGGGGCGCCAAAACTGATTGCCTCCCCCCCAGAACTGAAAACCGTAATAAATCACATAAGACCGGAAGGTCCCGACCACCAAACAAAGCCAGAGAAGGAATCGAGTTCAACAGATTTTATTGTTTACAGGCAGCATATGCAAGAGGGGGGAGAGCACAGGTTTTATTGATGTGACAGTGGCCAGTGTTGTTAGATTGTGCACACATATTATCGCATGTAGCATTAATACACTGATGCAGCGAGAGTCTTCATTATGTAATCCTTATGTCCTGGGAACGGGTTCAGCCTACCATCATTGATAGGCGCTTAGATTAGATTCAACTTTATTTGTGTGCACTGCACCATGTTCCGGTACAGAGCGACCAACTCGGACCTACCTGAGTTTCAGCATATCAACCAGTAAGTGCTTTAAAAGCACAGTAAGTACAGGGACATAGATATTAAGGTCTACAATATGTACATTTTCTCTGTGTACCATTTTAACATATTTTTATCAAAAACAATATAATGTGTCACACGTGTCTCACACAATATCAAAACATCTCTTAAAGAACCAACACACATTTTAACAAAATCTATATTATAAAAAGCCTAATCCAACTGTGTGTCCATAATCCGATATCTTTTATTCTAATTTAATTTTTTTTATATCAAGTAGATGGGCCCTGTTATTATTTATTCGATGTCGCGCGATGTAGTCAATGAATGTCATAATAAGAAGAAACTTTTAGAGAAAAAAAATGTGAAGTAAAGTGAATGTGACATACAGCCAGCAAATAAAATATGAATAGTCTACAGATAGGCCTACGTTTACATAGGTTTATTTCATGGTGTTAACAGACAGTGATGTGTTTAACAAAGAAAACAACTAATAACAGAGACAGTTTTAAAAGCATTGCAAGCTACAAATGAAAGAACAAAGTTAACTGAAATACATGTATATTACGTAACTAGCTGAATTGCTGTGGCGTTATACTAATATCCTTCCTAACACAACAAATACGGCTGTTAAAAGCCTGACTCCATTGAGTGGGGGTACCTCTTCTATAAGCCCCTTCTCTAGGAGTGAGACACAATCTCTTGACCTGTAAAATCGAGGCCTCCCAGAACGTACAGTCGTAGGAAGAACCTCGCTGAACGGAGGTGGCCACTTTCTGAAATTGGGATGGTGTAAACCGTGATCGAAACGGTTGTGTAAGTACCCCTGTGGAGACGTCGGGCCAAGCATTTCCACGTGCCCAAATAGTCCACTATGGGGCTTTTTAGTCATTCTGACTTTTGACGTAGTTCATACTGATTTTCCTGCATAGGGCCATGACTAAACCATCCACTATCCAGATTATCGCATAACGCACAAGACATCCCGACGTGTCCTGTCGGGCCAGCCCAACCACTCCCATGGAGGGCGGTCTTAGCCTGAGGGCCGTCAGTAATAAAGGGGTGTAGCGCCGCTTCCCATGACCCTTGCGAATTTTCCTGAACCCTGCAGGGCTTGGAATCAGGCAGAGGTATCTGAGGGAGTGCTCATCGTAAGGGAACTCAACCTGAAAATCTTGCCGCAGGTGTAGTATAGCACGCATTAGGGACCATTAAAATTTGCAGTCAGGAAGGAGGCCCACAATGAGCAGAGGCGAATATGCTTGTTGTGGTCGTCCTCCACTCTCCAACTATAGACATGGACAAGCAAAGGTAGGATCTAAGAACTGCTTTGTGAGAGCACTATGAGAACGAAGAGGCCTTTGGCCAATCGAACTCAGAATCTGGAATCACAGTTATACGTTGCTAGAAGTGGTGCGAGCAGGTCCTCGCAACGATCTAGGGCCAACAGTTTCTTGCTGAGGGGGGTATAAATCTAAATGTGCGATGGCCTCACTGGTTGTTTTTCAGAATCAGAATCAGAATCATGGAAAGAGCTTTATTCGCAATTAGGATGCTTGCGCATACCAAGGAATATGTTTTAGCGTGAGATGAGGGCCTTCCAGTACACAAAGACAACAAAAGACAACAAGCACACAGTCTAAAAAAATAAAAAATAAAAACGGCCTTTGCAGATAAATAAGTGTAAACAATTGGTGCTATAAATGCTGAATGGAATTGGATTGAGTAAGATGCAGTCGGGATGTACTAGAGGAGAAGGAAGAGAACGTCGGCGAACAAATAAATATAAGGAATATTGCACATTTTTATTGTATAAGTTGGGGAAACATTAACTGGTCATGAGGTAGATTGAAGGGGGAAGAAACTGTTCTTGTGCCTGACTGTCTAGTAGTATTTTCGGCTGTCTGAAGCGACCGGTCAGATGGCAAGAGTTCAAAGATGGGAGTAACTTGGGTGTGAGGGGATCCATAGTGATTTTCTGAGCCCTTTTCCTCACTCTGTTATGTATACAGTTCTTGGAAGGGTGGTATAGGGGCGTACCAATAATACTCTTTCAGCAGTCCGAATCCATTCTCTGTAGTCTTCTTGTGCACAAGGGACAAGGACTCACACATTTATTGAAGTGCACAGGAGCAGGACTCGACGGCTGAGCAGAACTGTTTTTCAGCATGCAGCTCTCTGTGGGCAAGGGGTTAAAACTTCCTGGGCTCAGCTGGCAGATAGGAAGTACAGTTCCTTTGTTGGGCCTTTTGACACAATAGGAGTCACTGTGATTGTCCCCATTCAGGTACCTGAATCGAGTATGTGGTTCCAGGAAATTATCTGTGATAATGGACCCACTGGCAGACAGCCACAGTTGCTGTTCATTGATGGTGTGAGTGGGGGGAGTGCAGCGGGTGGTTTGACTTCTGCAGAATCCACGATTCAATCCTCGGCTCAGCTGTCGTCTGAGCGATGTTCAACGCTCCAGGTTGTTAAGTACTGGATCTGCACCCAGTACGCAGTCCAGACTGCAATGCTAACCTCTTGTCTGTAAGCAGACTCGTCACCGTCCTGGATGAGACCGATGAGTGTGAGTGTTGTCTGTCAAAACTTCATGGGAGCTTGAGTCAAAGGAGGTCTTCGTTGAGCGTAGCAGTATGCGGTTTGGTTGTACAGCCGGCAGAAGAGCAGTGGGGAGAGAAGCAGCTATGCGTCCCTGATGGGGTGGCACCAGTCGCTCTTGTTCGGTCGCTGGAGCAGCCTGTTGTTGAGCGGGTGCTGTTGGTGACATTTTCTCCAGTCTCACTAGTAGCTGTTGCCTATATCTGTCAGAAAGAGCTGGTGATCCACGTGACAGATAGAGCTTCGTCCAAGGCACGAGGGTCGAGCGAGGGTCAAGTTTGGTCTGGTGACGTTGGGATGATGGGTGTTGAAAGCCAAACTTGAAAGTCCACAAACCCTGGTTTGTCCTCTCACATAAGTCCCTGTTTTGTCCAGATGTTGACAGGATGAAGATGGCACAATCCCAATGTTGATTTGCACTCCACTCCACGGACATGAGCCTTTGCTCAGGTAGAGACCAAACTGTCAGGGGGTCCAGTAAGGGTCAAGATGATGTCCTTCAGATAAGCACTTGAGAGTACAGTTTTTCAAACGACTTCATGACGTACAGATGTTAGAGCCACAGGATCTGACTAGTCGTTAAGTCCAGTAACTACTATGGGGTTTCTTTGAAAATGGGGATGACGGCAATGGGAGCGTAGACTTTTGAACTGCAGCAGGAATGCACTTCACACAAACTCCAGAGGATCTGTTGAAGATTCGTGAACGAGATGGGGGCCTAGCTGGTCACGCAACAGGGTGTTCAAAACAGGCTGGTGTAACGGCCAGATCTGGGCCTGGTGTTTTCTTCTTGTTTTTGTCCTGAAGGACCTGGGATTCGTTGATTTGTTTATGATACTCTCGCGTTGGCACGGCGCTGCAAAAAAACGTTGATGAAAAGCATGTCCTGATGCTCTACTTACCTAGCTCTACTGCGATAGAGGATGAGGCTGTGACGACTAAAAGTCTGGCTATGTGAGACAGTTTAGTTTAGCTTGAGTATTAAATTCTGTTCTCTGCATGACAAGTTCTTGGGATCACTGAATTGCTCGCAAGTATATATGCAGCTCATTCTGTAAGAGAATGGGATGGCATCGAAGAGAAAAGTTTGTCCTTGTCTTTGTGAATGTCCGCTGAGATGTTGAGCCAAAGGTGGCGGCCAAATGACAGCTGTAATATCCAATGCCATGTGGATTATCTCCCTTGTAGTTGCTGTTGATGCTCGTGTTGGCTTGGATAAGCCCTTAGATTAAAACAGCCTCCGGAAGTCAGGTCCCACTGTTCTCGCATCTGTACACAAGTAGTGCCCTTAAGTCACCTCTGCTTGATAAGCCTGGAGTTACCCCCGTAGATAGCACTATAGCTTTGTCCATGCTGACACAAGATAAGATTTCACGACCAAAGGTGGACATACTTTGGCATGGCCTGGACCATGGAACAGGGGGAGGTGACTCCGACGACGCATTGGCAGCTGAGTTTTGCAAGTCAGAGGTAGAGTTGCACCGCGAGAGTGTCTTTTCTCCGCCGGCAATCGCCGCCATATCTATGTTACGCCATTTTGAGAAACCCCCAGGGAGAAACAGCAGAGGCGGGGGGGATTAGTAGTAGGAATCCTAAAAAGGAGATTACTTCACACAGCGAACCTCGAAAACTCTAAGTTAGGCGAGGTACTTGGAAGAACGGAGAAGATGCCTGAAGCTATTACGCGAGGCTGTGAAAATTGGAAGTGTGGCTAGACCGGACATCGGATCAATCAGTTTCACGATCTGGGCTGTTTGATATTTGTTTTGTTATGGTCTAATACGCCTTATCCCCATTCTAATCCCAAACCCAGTAAATGTCCGAAACAGACACGTGCTTACCAATACGTTCGATACCGTTTCGCATATGTAAGACGGGGGAGGTGATGGCTTCTCCTGTCTGCTTCGGAGGGAGGAGAACTGCACCACTTCCACCCAAAAACAACCAGTCCCGAATCGGAGTCTTCTTGGCGCTGTGGATTGAGTGCACGTCTTCGTCACATTAGGCAGTACAACCGAAAAAAAGATGACATCGTGTCACAAGCTTCTGTGGTAGGACTGTGCAAAGTATCGTTGATTAAAGACAACGGGGATCCCCGTAGCACTTGACTTGACCTTGGAGTAGAGAGTGAGAGAAAAGGTGGAAAACTCTGTTGTCTCACCCTAGCGCAACCGACAGTGTAAAGGGAGAGGGATAGCAGAAACGGATGCGGGGCTTAGATGCAGGGCCTACTTCCTTAGGGAAGGGCACACAGGAGCACGACAAATACTTTTTAGGCCGCAGGCTATTCAGAGTGTTACCAATTAGAAAAGGCGACGTAAGGCGCTGTATGCTTGATCGTGTGGTTAGGCCAAAAACATTGCACATGCACCTGTAATGAGGTCTCCACCTGCGATGAACGCTGTGAACACGGCTCGACACAATCTCCTGCAACACTCACTCGTGTCGCACAGCGGCTGAAGAGGATGTAAATCTGCTCTTAGAAGGAAAATATGCTGAGAACACGACAACAAACGTTTCTTCCTACGGGCGACAGATGATTCACTTCCTGAAGGAAATCTGATGAAAATAGTGTCACGCACTGCAGATAACTAGCTTTCACTACGGTGCGCTGGTTGGGTCGGAGGCGGTGCTAAGCGCTATTCGGCCAATGAATTGGTGTGATGGTATACAAGGCTTCAGACATTCGTCACACCGAATGTGATACCTCAAAGCGCTGACTCATCGCAGGGCACTCCAAAGTGAACCTATATGAGAAGGAACTAGCATCATATCACATACACAGAAACTGTAAAGTATTCATGGCAACCTGTCAAAATAAAAGTCTGGTTTAATTTGAAGAGAATTCTGCCTACATTATATTTGTCAGTAGAATGTAAATAGCCTTACTACTACGTACTAGTTGACTACTACCTATCAGTATTTGAACACATCATTCATGTATTTGCATTTAAGGAACATAATGCAAACACAATCATTTCGTCCAAGGTTTTTAATTTTAACAGTAAATCCCCTTTGTTTAGCCACCCACCCAAACCATAACTTTGCCACTTAATTTTCAGTTACAGAGGATTCCATTGTGATGAATAGAAAGTTCGAATGGAAGAACACTCAAATTGAATGAAATTGTGATAAATATATCATTGTTGTACATTACATTATAAAATATAAATTATAATGTATCCTAATTATAAATAAATCGTATCCCTGAAAGAAAAAAAATTAGATATTTCTAAAACAAAAACCAACAAAATCATATTAAACCAGCAACCTTCTGAAAGGTAAGGTATGTATTAAATGCCAGAAATCAAGTTAAGAAATTGTGTGCATTTTAGATTAACTGTTATTTGTGTCATATTTTTTAATACCAGCAAATTTCTACAAGCACGTTAACATCAACACTCTGCTAGGTTTCCTATGTTGCCTGGTTTTTCGGCAATCAAATTTTTTTTTTTGTAAACAAGGGATGCAATAGGGAGATTACATTTCTGTCTAACTAACAAGGAGAACTTTATTAGGTATTTAATAATCCAACATTCACTCAAATGACTTAATTCCTTTTCGCCTTTGATTGTGAGTGTAGAATCACTATTTGAAGTTAATATTGTTAAATAGAACATAAATTGTCTATGCGTTCTCACCTACGCACCATATGTCAAACATCTACTAACCAACACCCATTTTGACACCAAAACAATATCGTATTAAATAAAAGACTATCAATATAGGGTACCACAATTATATTCTTTATGCCACTTTCATGTAATACTTTTATCAAATAGACACCACCTTTTAAGTTTCATTGCAGAACTTTTATGTTGAGTCATAAGAAATAAAAACTTTCAGTGCATGAAAAAAAAAGTGAAAGTTTTAAAGTGATGAAACGTGCACGTAAAGCCAAGTTATGGTGGCCGTCGATACTCAGACTAATGCTAAGCGTAGCCTCTGCATTTAACCCATCCAAACGTTGCACAACACACAGTCACAGCGTGAGACATTATACCCGGGTAGCCGTGGGCAGCCATTTATGCTGCTTGGCGCCCGGGGAGCTCGTTTCGCGGGGAGTTTTTTAAGTGCCTTTGCGCGAGACTGCTACGATACAACACCACAAACTGTGGGTTAGGATGATCAACGACTTTATAAACCACTAGCGCCCACAACGTCTCCAAGCGTCAAGTAGCAATACAGGTTTTAGCAACATTTTTGTTTCGGAAAGCCGCAGTTATGATTGTAATCATCAGTGTTGAAACGGGTTAGTTAAGAACCGTGGGACTCCTCACCAACGCGAGTATACACAAAAAATAGTCTACAGATAGGCCGTATCGCTTATATAAGGTTATTTCAATTGTATTGACAGGCAGTGAATGTATTCAACAACTAGATTAACAACTATAAACAGAAGGGACAGTTCTTTTTAAATTCATCTGCAATTAGCAACTATAATTATGAAAAAGAGAACACAGAATGTTAAAAATGTGGCGCGGGGAATATATTTGTGTATAGAGCTGTAGCGTGAAGTTGGCTGTGACCTGTACCCTTTATCCCTACCATTACAGGGCATACAAAGGCAAGTGTTCTGCAATCAGTCAGGGACGACGAGTGCTGCAACATAGAAAACGTGCAACTACCGATTCCCAAACTAAGTATGGAAAAACCACCCATTTATTGGGTCAAAAACACTGTTCCGAAAATGAGAAACAGCAATGGTAGTTTGTTTGCAACGCTGGAATATATTTTACCCCCTTGTTTCAGTAACTTTAGTAACCTCGCATTGATAATAGCACAAGGATGCGCGGCGTGAACTGCAAAGTCCCTCAAGCTTCCAGATTATAACCGGTCATACTGAGCTCGCAGTCGCTCCAGGACTAAATATTCATGCTATTGCTCGGCGGCCACTGCATAATCAGCGGAAATGTGTCTACGCTCAAAGAATGATCTTTGCACACGAGTCGAAGAATCTACTACTAGAAAAACATAGAGACCAGAGAAGAGGAATCGAGTTAATTTGCATTTGCTAACACATTTATTACATTTAATTCACTTTCTCAGTTTAATTATTTTATTAATTTTACTACGCAATAGCGAGGGCACTCCTTGACATTAAAATAGTGAAAGCAGGACTGCGAGAACAATGAGAAGAACCAATAGAAGCAATGAGACCAGCGAGGAGAGCAATAAACAGTATAAAAGTGCCATGACCAGTTTCCAAGTTAAGTCTAGTGCATACAGAACACGTCAAGGGAGGGTCTGGCTGCAAGAATTGTACTTGCACTCTCAGGACTGCATGCTCAGGACTTGCATTCGTCGGACACTTGCGCTTATCCGCTAGTGAACCCAGTCATACTTGCTAGTGTCTTTATTTTATATGTTGTTCTAGTTAGATTTATATTTTTTTTCTTGTGTGCAACTCTCCATACCCACTTTATACAACAGTAGCCAGTCGGTTGAGAAATGGAAAAGAACCAAAATAAAACCTACCTAATACAAGTGTCAACTTGGCAGATCGCCACTTGAAGACCTCTCTAGCTACCTGCCTTACGACCTGTCACACTTGCAGTCGACAAGCAAATCATGCGTGGTTTGCCAATGGGAGACAAGACGACTGTGGTGATTAAAACGATTAAAACTTAATTTAATTACAGAAAAACACGTGTACGCGCTCTGCACAAGAAAAGGGACAAGACCCACGCGCAAGAGTACCACTGGCCACACTAAACAGCGAGAAAAATATGAGGCATGCAGTGACGCAAACATGTCTCCGCGCTAGAGCGTCTTCTCTCCCGTAGGAAAAAACAAAACACTTAATATGCTACTAAGATGCTAGTTATGAAAGAAGTATAGCACACATTTCCACTACAATTTATTACTATAATGAATTTTAATTAAACCAACATGGTAGGGCCGACAAACATAGCAGCAAAAACATGGTCCATTAATGTGCCATATAAGATAGTCATCTTCATTGTTCATGATAGCCTAAGATGATAAAGACCAAAAACCAATATGCTCCTCTGTCATTATTCTAAAAGTGAAAAAGAAATAAACAAATAATAAATCAAACATATGCATAACTAATAGGTATAGTGATACAGGCAAGCAGGATGAGCCCAGAAATACAGAAGCAACACGCAAAGTTTTCGCGGTTTAAGCGTTTTTCCATCGACAAGAATAACTGTCTCACCAGGACTCTTTTATATCATCTTTGTCCATTAAGCATAAACGTTTACATTAACGTGTTTTATTTATAATGATTGGAAAATGTTTACGTGTAACGCATAAACGCATGTGATGCTTTTAATATCAATTAATGCATTTCATAATGCATATATACAGACATATATTTTGTTGGTCTGTATATACTTTAATGTCAAACAGGAAAAGACATTATAGGCTCCTGAATTGTCTTTTAGGTTAGCACAACTGATGTAATGCCACATTAAGCGTTTTGCTGTATTGGAGGGACAAGTGAAAAGTTTGCAACATTGTGTTTATGGTCATCTGCTTGCCTTGTAGTAAATTAAATAATATAATTGACATTGATCTCATTAATTTAATTCCACTTTATGTAGGCCTATTCTTAATACATTACAGCCATATTAAGTGTTTGATTTTTTTCCACGAGAGGAAATTAAACCCACTAACGAGTGACTCAGCTTACATTCACTTTGTTTCGATATCGCGTTCATATTTACTGCTGTTCTGATGGCCGCGGGCGGAATTTGAAGAGGCTGGGGTGGTACTGTTTGTCTTTGTTTCACTTGCAGGACACGCCCTATGGTACTTTTCCTACGCGTGTACAAAAATGAAGTTTTCATCTTGTGGAATTCACCACAGGTGCTGTCTTCCATTGGGTCCATACGAGTGTATGACTTTGAGGCGGTGTGCGATATTACTGCTAGAGAGTGAGTCGCGCAGCGTAGCATGATAGCAGGTTGGCGCAAGTGTGCGATTTGCGCTTGGAACTGCGACTTTCGTAATATTGTCTTTCAACACCTGGTTACTGTTGTAAAATGTGTTGAGCGATTCAAACAAAAAAGGTAGTTCAAGTACAACACTGTAATCAATAATAAAAAATTAGACAAAAAGGGACTGTTAGTGATGTCACTAGCGGATAGAAATTTAACATGATAGTAAAGCGCAAGGTTGTCTGTAGTGGGAGCATAGTTGTCAGTCTGTAGCTTTTTTTTTTTTTTTTTAAAGGAATAGAATAAACTAGATTAGAAAAGGAATAGATCAGGTAAGTGCTATGTATTAGTTCAACAGATTTATTGTTAGAAGGCACTATGCAGAGGAGAGCCAGCCAGGTTATAGTGAAGTGCAATTAACCAGTTCTTCAGGATTGGTGCCACCGATTATAGATGAGTCATTAATACTGATGAAGCAGAGAAGAAGGCCACGACTGTACCCAGTTGTATTTTAGTTGTACTTTTCTTTGTATTGTTTTTCATTTTGAAAAGCTTAGTCTTTGGCTGTGTGTCTCACATTATGCAATGGATGGTTCTCTTTTATTTATCTTATTATTAGTTGTATATGATTTCCTCAGTGTTTGCTAAACTGTAAATTACTAGGTCATGTAGGCTATATAGCATACCAGCCATGTAGTGTAGGCCATGCATCTATCTTATTCGTTTTTGAAATAAACGTTGTTGATGGCTAGTTTGTTCGAATCTATACTTTTATTGCTATTGTGCATGTTATTTGTTAAAAATAACAATGAATCCACCTTTTTTTTTTGTTTTTGGCCTAAAAGGTGAAAAGGTCGTATACATGTAAGCTAAAACAGCAATTATCTTTATTGCAAAACGTGACAAGAGATCACAATTAAATCGAAAGTGAAAGCATCCGAAGCCGGGCTTCATTAAAAATAGAAAAAGAGACAACTCCCATTCAGAAAAATTCAAATCACAAATAATACCACTGATGAAAAAGAACGGGTTGAATGTCAGACCACTTTCGTTTCCATATAACTTATTAACTATGATAAAAGTTCATCAGCATGGCATTGATTAATAGCATGTTGCAGCCAACAAAATAAATAAATAAATAACACAGCCAGGCATCTTGCGAGTTAACTAAGAAATTATTGACAAAAGAGAGACCAATGGGAGAGAATGAGTCTGGCAGCCCTGAATTGCCCAGTCCCCGTAAATAATCTAACACCCTCAGCACCTTGCGTTCAAAATATTGTCTTTGCACCAGCACAGCCATTGTACCGTTATCATGTCGGATGTATTTTTTGACATATGCACGAAAAACTTAAGTTTTCAAAAACTCTGAAAACCAACGTCACCCACAAGACACTTGTGGTAAATAAAATAATAATGTGAAAAAGTAAAAATACTAGCAGAAACGAAATTGTCGCGGGTGTCCCCACCACTTATTAAAAAAGCAGATGAGTTTAACCCATTGTTATTATCACCGTTGAAAATGCTTTACATTAACATGTACAGCTAATCATTTAGCAGGACCACTTGTCTCCAAATAGCGGTACTCCAAATGAAAAACAATAAAAGAGCAATCAAGACCAAAGAGAAGAGAACATACACTGCAGTGTAACATAGTGCGATCATGACAAGCTTCGAGATTGGTCATAAGCCCGAAACAGAAGTACATCCGTATGCTGTTATTTAAATAGACATACGAATAGAACTAGAAAATAGCCAAAGAATGAGTAGAAGAGCTAGAATTAGGTAGTCAAGGTTTCGCTGAAAATGACTAAAGACTCAAGGCAACTGCTTCGAGAACGTTTCGGGGCGCTGAGGGTCTTTCAAGCCCCAGGGGCACAGTACAGGAGAAAAGGTATTGAGATGAAAGGAGAGTGCGTTTCACTTAGGAAACTCCTTTCGGGTGGCACGACCCAAGTTACCATTACTAACTTGCAGAATGCACACGCTTTTGGATTAGGTAACACTCATCTAAGAGGATTATGGTAGGAACACCCTACATATATACGGGTGTTTGACCCGCCCCTTTCGCTTTTCAGAAATGCATTATTTTACGTTGCCAATTGATTTCAACAATGTGCTGAAAGCGATGCCTGATAGATATGTTGGCCATATTGATAGAGATAGCTTCTTGTGCCAGTTAGTTGGCGAGTTTGGTGGCTGGATTGCACTAGCACGGCGCATGACGCTCCCGATTGCAGGCCCACATCCCAAAGCTGCTCTATTGGGGATTGCGATTCTGGTGGACTGTTGGGGGACCATTTTAAGTACAGGGGAGACTCATTGACTGGTGTTCCAGAGAGCCAAATTGAAAGGATTCGAGCTTTGTGACATGGTGACATTTATCCTGCTGGAAGTAGCCATTCAGAGGATGGGTACATGGGTGGTCATAAAGGGATGGCCATGGGTTCCTAAGACGCAATGCGGTGGTGTTGAAGCAGTGTAGCGTGGCCATAATTAACATCAACGTGTCTCCAATTGGCAGCTACAGGAGGGGGTCCCTAACAATGTGCGATTCACACCAAGATAAAACCCCCCACAACACAGTACACCTCACAGCCTGGACACTCGTATAAGCATCACATTTCTATTAGGGTATAACAAGGCTAGTGCTGTGTATCCATGGTTCTCATTCTGTTTACCCTAAAATTCTGACATCTCCACAATTGGATATGTCGTCAGAGCACGTTAGAAATGTCACGTAGGAACTGTAGCTCATCAGACCAGGCAAACAATTTTTTCCATAGTCGTATTTATCAAATGTCCAATTTTGGTGCACTCAGTGCAAAATTATAGCCTCTTTTTCCTATTTGTAGTGGAGATGCGTGGTACCCTGTGGGGGTCTTATGCTTTGATTGTAGCCCATCAGCCTCAAGGTTGGGCGTGTTGTGGACTTCACCAATGCTTTGCTGCATACCGCGGTTTGTCACGAGTGGTTATTTCAGTCAAAAGTGGCTCTTCTATCAGCTTGAATCAGTCGGCCCCTTCTCCTCGGACCTCTAGCATCAACAAGTCATTTTCGCCCACAGGCACTGCGCGACGCATACTAGATGTTTTTTTTCCCTTTCACATCATTTCTTTGTAAACCCTAGAACATGGTGGTGCGTTGAAAATACCGTTAACGGAGCAGATATGTGAAATACTCAGACCGGGCCCGTCTGGCACCAACAACCATGCCACGCTCAAAAGTGCTTTGAATCACCTTTCTTTCCCATTCTGACATTCAGTTTGGAATTCAGGAGATTGTCTGATGACCAGGACCCACACCCCTAAATGCATTTGAAGCAACTGCCATGTGATTGGTTGATTAGATAATTGCATTAATGAGAAAACCTTGAACAGGTGTTCCTAATAATCCTTAGGTGAGTGTACGGTTTATTTCATTTTGTTACAGACAGTGAAGTATTCAACAAATGATAACAACTAATTACAGACACAGTTTTAAGGGCATCCCAAGTTCTACAAATGAAAAGAACCAAAAAAAACTGAAATCGATGTATATATACTAACCTGAAGTTTGCTGTGCTTGATCCTACCATTACACAACGAATGTCTGGCAAGTAGTCCCAGCCAGGTCGAGTCTGCACAAAAACGCTGCTTGTTAAACGACTAACACCATATCTAACGGTTACGAAATGAGAAACAAAATGTAGTTTTTGCAACGTCTGGAAATTAGATTTACCCTCCTTTTTTAATACCTTTAAACCTGCTGATATTGCGAGTAGCGTTGAACTGAAATCCTCATTTACCAACTGGGTCTACTCGCAGGGTCCGGAAAATCTTAATGTCTATGCCCCGCCACTGAAACCTGGAAAAGCTTAGTAATACCAGTCAGAACACCAAACAACGCCAGAAGAAAGAGAAATCGAGTTTCTTTACATTTAATTATGTTCTCATTAAATTATTTTTATCATTTTTATATCCAAAGCGACTTACAAATGAGAACAATAGCAAGCAATCAGACCAGCGATCAGAGAGCAACAACCAGTATAAAATTGCCATGACAAGTCCTCAGTTAGTCTAGCACTAACCGACGTAGCTTATTTTTTAAAGAATAGAATAAAATAGATTTGAAAAAGAAAATGTAAGTGCTATAATTAGTTCAAACAGATTTTATTGTTACAGGCAGATGCGGGGGGGTGAGCCAGGTTTATCGTGAAGGTGCATAACCAGGTCTCAGGATTGTGCACATATTATAGATGAGCATGTAATATAATGTCCAGAGAAGAAGGCCACGACTTCACTACCGTTGTTACTTTCTAGTTGTACTTTCTTTTGTTGTATTGTTTTCATTGTTTGAAAGGCTTATCTTTGCTGTGTACATCGCATTATGACAATGGATGCTCTCTTTTATGTATATTATTATGATTATTCTTATTAGTTTATTGTGATATTTGGATTTCCTCAGTGTTTGCTGAAACTGTAAAATTACTAGTTGCTTAGGCATATTAGCATCACAGTTCTGTAGTGTATGCCATGCTCATCTTATCGGTTTTTGTTGAATAAACCGTTTTGATGGCTAGTTTTGTCGAATCTTACTTTTTATGGTTATTGTGCCTTTTAATTTAGAAACCTTTAAAACTTTTAACCACCTTTTTTTTTTTTTATTTTTTTGCCCTTGAAATGTGACTTAGGGGTGATGCATGTAAGAAGAAAACAGATCACAATTATCTTTTAGTTGCAAAACGTGACAATATTCACGAAATCGAAAGTTGAACGCATCCGACGACGGTCTTAATAAACATAGAAGGAGACGGGACTCCTATTCAACAAAATCATTCATCACAAACAATAAAACCTGATTGCAAAGAGCAGGGTTGAATGTTTCCCCAATTGTCGTTTCAACTTATAACTATTAACTATGATACAAGTTCATCCTCATGCATTGAGTAATCGCTGTTGTAGCAACAAAATAAACTAACAAAAGAATATATAAAATAATAAAAAAAATAAAAATTCAAAAAATAACACATCTGTGCTCTTGCGATCAACTGAGGAAATTTTTGCAAAGGATCGACCCAAGTGGGAGGACACGAGGTCTGCAGCCCCCCTAAATTGCCCAACTCCGTCGTAATATCTAACAACCTCAGCACCTGCGTTCTCAAAAGTCTCTGGGGCGCCTGCCCCCCCTTGGTACCGTGCATCGATTGTATATTGAAAAGCGAAAATTCAGTTTTTCCAACGCTAACCCCCCCCCGTCCCACAAGAGCAGCACACCAGTTCGTTAAGCGCATCATTTCAAATCGAGCTTTCCATATACTATATGTGTGTGCGTGTGTGATGTGTGTGACGTGCTTACGTGTAATGTTTATTAAATTCATTATCCTTGAAGAAACAAAAAAGTATAGCTTATTAAAAAAAAAACCAAAAAAAAAAATCCTAGTAAACCCAACTTTTGAATGGGAATCGCCATAGTAATTCATGCCAGAAACAAGTTAAGAAATTTCTTTTTTTAGCGGTATTATGCAAGTCATATTGTTTAATACAGCAGAGTCTTACATGGACATTAACATCCACACTCTCTTTGTCTCCTCCTATGTATTGCTTGTTTTGGTGTATCATTTTTTTTTTTTGTGTTTTGTTTTGTTTTTTTCGGTTCTAGTGAAGTGCAAGTAAACATTTTCTCAGATGGTGTGCACATATTATAGATGAGCATTAATAACTGATATATAGAAGAAGGCCAACGCACTTCCTCCATTTAAACTTTTAGTTGTACTTTTCTTTTTTTGTTTTGTTTTTTCATTTGAAAGCTTTATCTTTGCTGTGTGTCTCAACTTATGCAATTGATGCTCTCTTTTATTTTTTCTTTCTTCTTTATTAATTATTATTATTATTATTATTATTGTATATGATTTCCTCCAGTGTTTGCTAAAACTGTAAAAATTAGTAGTCATTAGTCGATATAGCATGTAGCTTACAGCATGTTATTTTAGGCCATCCATCATCGTATTCGGTTTTTGTTTCTTTGTTTTAATAACGTTTTGAGCGCTAGTTTTTCGAATCTTACTTTTTTATAATTGTTGTTGTGCAGTCTTAATTTAAACTAACAATGAATCCACCTTCTTTTTTTTTTGCCTTAAAATGGTGAAATGTGTATCCATGTAAGCATAAAGAGACAAGTATATTTTCTTGCAAAACGTGACAAGATCACTGAAATCTGAAGTGAAAGTGGTGATCCGAAGCTGGGCTTATAACATTAGAAAAGAAGGGACTCACCTTCACAAAATTCAAATCACAAAATCATACCACTGATTGAAACGAACAGGTTGAATGTTAACCCCACTTCGATTCCATATAAACACCTTAAACGTATGCTAACAGTTCATCAGCATGCATTGCTTAATAGCATGTTGTAGCACCAATAAAAAAATAAAATAAATAAATAAATAAATTCATCGTGGCCGTCTCTTGCGATCAACTGAGAAAGAAATATTATTTGCAAAAGACGCGACCAATGGGAGGAATGACCGATGTCCTGCATCTCTGCAGCCCTGAATGTGGTGCCGAGCTCCCCGTAACTAATCTAACACCCCTAAGGCACCTGCGTTTCAAAATTCCTCTGGGCGCCTGCCAGTAGTTCATAAACCGCTAGCAACTGTCCATAAGGATTAGCTGCGCTGTTGACCTTTGACAATATTAATTATGTCAAGATGTGCACTTTGCCCTATTAAGAATTCCATATGCGGTAACCCCTGAGTGCGTTGAAATCACATACGTCATCCTTTGAGCTCCTCTAGGTGTAAATGGGTTGTTTGTTCAGTGACCCAAGTGATGAATGAGATCCCGGAAAGAATGTTGTTTTGTAGATCCGTATACACGCACAGTGTCTCATATCGGGACCTCATATGCGGACGCGTCTGTGCGTGTGGTAACCGTGCACCGATGTATCAGGTTTGCAGATTCCAGGGGACACACTTAAGATAAATAAGACCATGTGCACTTCTGTTGGAGTATCAGAAACGAGAGTTTGAAATACAATAGCCATGGGGCCCCATTTATTAGCCACCTAAACCTCCCGAGAAGGACTTGGCTGAAAGAGATGATTGAAAAATCTGAATTTGGCCCAAGAAAAAACGTCCAATGCGAGATAATTTTTCCTTCTGTTTGATCAAGAATCTGTATTTTTTCTTTTTTTGCTTTTTTTTTCTTTTTTTGGTTTTTTTTTTTTTTTTTTGACAAAGTTTCTCAAACGAAAAAAGCCTGAATTTTTGAGAGGGACCCATAATTTTGTTGCTGATCAAGGGCCAGCAATATTCGGCTACATATTTCACAAACACCATCTCGAACGGTAAACGCTATAACACATTACGAGGACCAACGAATTTTGTTCACGGTCAAGAACTCTGTTCTGGTATTTCCTGAAAACGACTGGCAAATTCTTTTGCAATCGTATCTGGACAAGAATCTGAACGATTGTGGGGAAGATCCTTTGTACCACCGGGGAATGGACGATGCGCTACCCCCAGAATCGGTACAGACGTGATCGGTGATCATGCCCAAAAAAGACCCGGGACGATTGCGTGGGACATATTCTCCTGCCAAAGGACAAGACAAGAGCTTAGCAGATTGTTCTGGGGATGACCGGAAAAAGGAATATCACGGATTTTTGTTGCACCTCACAATTGTTGTTCAAGTGCGTGATCTCCATTGGATGAGTGCGACTTTTTTTTTGTCTTTCGATCGTAGAACACCAATGTTTTGCAAGTGGCTGGACATTGCGTGACGGATATAACCAAATTAAAACACAGCTTTTCACCGAGACTTCCCGTGCAGAAGTTCAGGCGGTGTTTGCCGTCCCCCGCCCATTTACTACAACCATGATAAAACACGTAAAGTACCACCCCACATTCACATTTCAAAACATGTCTAAGAAGCCTCTTTACGAAGCACATTACGCTCTTTCCAAATAGTTGTTCCTGATGATAATGCTATGATTATATTTACGACAGCCGAACACCACACAACCGACATGCACAAAGAATGCTTGGATAAATTTGACACGGAGCTCGGATTATCGTAACCTGAGCTATCTCAGGATCTGTGCACTACCTCCTCGCACACAGGGTTCGACACCACAGAAGGCTGCTTCAGTGGCAATGGTTTCAAAATAATAAAAGCCCACGATCTCTCGCTGCTACAGCGCAGTATTGACAACAAAAACTGAGGGAAGAGTGTGAGGGTTGCGCGACGGACATCCGAGTCAGCTCAAAATTCCTGCCTCTGTGTGGCCCTGCGGCATACTATTTCGACTTCAAGTTTCGATTGAGCTGTACCGCAACCTTCAAACCCGATCTTCAGACGATTATAGACTCCTCTACGCCACTGTAGTTTAATGACCAACAACATTCCTGAGGATTCAAAGAATACCGGTGTATCCTGCACGAATAAGAGAACGAACCATTCATCGTCGCCAAACTGCAAGGAAATCAGGGAGAAGCTGTCGGTACGAATCTACAAAAAAGTCGGTACGACGCGGCGATCTCTGGACAAAGCAGAGGTAGCGAGGTGCTATGTATGTGTACATATGTAACGACGTCTGTGTGAAGCTTGTTTGAAAAATGAGTAAACAAGGTCAGCGAATGGTTGCAAATTAGGTCGAATAAGTACTAGATCGGGGGTATATGTCCGGTGTAAATTGTCTTTACTGGTTAGGACAGTCTGTAAACATCATTCTCATCAGTTTTATATTATTATTATTACGTCCAGTCACAGTATGTATCTCATTTTAATTTTATTCTTGTTCATTCTGTAATCAATTGCATTTTATCATGTCATTATGTAACCCTTTTTGAATTGTATTAGTCAGTATGTAACCATTTTTGAATTTCTTCTAGTCATTGTGTTCCGATTTTTAAATTTTACTTCCGTTCATGTGTATTCAAGTTTGAAAATTTTTCTGTCACTATTCTTTATTATTTTAATTAAAAACCCGAAACGACGCCAATTGTACTTGTAATCTTTTGTAGAGGGTTCGAAAACGTCGACATGTCCGAGCTCATGAAAAAGGCATTACACTCCAGTAACCCGGCTCTTTAGTCGGTAAAAAACAGTAAACGTGCGGGTTGTTAAAAGGATACCGGAGTCCGCTGAGGATAGCAAGTCTCAGACTGGCTGGCTGGGGAAGGTGGATGGTACACATTACCCAGAACAGTTTATAAAACTACCACGTAATAAAGTCGTTGTGTATGGTAGGATATGCGTTCCAAAGCGGATCTAGTCGAATGTCGGCATCACTCACAAGGAAATGATGAATCATAAAAATATATGTGACCGGTATTCAACATCTTTAGTAAGTACGCCTGGGCTCGAGCATTGACAGACTAAGAGCGGCGTCGAAGTTACTAAAGCATTTCAAACTCTCTACTCGAAGGAAGGAAGCGTTCAAAGACAAGTGCAGGAAGACCGTGTGAAACAGAATTTTTAACAAGATTTTCAAGATTTATTGAAAAATGCACAACGTTCCTATTTGAACGGCTACTTGATTTGAAGGCCAGTGTTGTGGAACGATTTAATAGAACGTTAAAAAGTCGTATGTGGAGATTTTTATCAGCCACCAATTCACAGAGATACATAGCTGTTTTGCACGATATCTGCAGGGTCACAACACCAGTTACATAGAAGTCTTAAGATGCGGTCCGCGGACGTCGGCCAAAGCAGAAATTGAAGGTACGTATTCAACACCTGTACGGCGGTAGAAGACGAGCAAAATGTGTACTATTTTAATATAAAGTAGGGGATGTGGTCAGGATTCTAAAAGTGGAGGACGTTCGCCAAGGGTTTATAAAACAGAAAACTACAGAATTAAATTTTTCACTATCTCCAGTGTGCAGCTCGTGATCCCCCGGTATATCGACTCTCTGATTTGATGGAGACGTTATCGATGGGGTTTTTATGAATGAAGAAGAGTTACAAAAAATATCGTGAGCCTAAAAACAACGCATTTAAGGTCTGAAAAGATTTTTAGGGGAGGGAAAAAACAGGGCGATCTACATTAGTTTTAGTGAAGACAAGGATGGCCTTCAAAATTTAATAGCTATATAGACAAAAAAAAACATTGGTGGACTGACAAAAGCCTTAAAAAGTACAAGCCTTTACCGAAAGCGCCATTTGAGTTAAAGGTTACCTATGGTGATCGTGGTGTCTACGTCACGTGCCGTGCAAGGCGTCTTTTCGGTTTATCCTGGGAAAAATCGTATTCTAGTTTAACGACCACGGTTGGCGAAAAATATAGACCTGAAAGGAGAGTGGAAGGTGGGCCTAGTTGAAATGAACTTATCCTAGAAAACTGGTACCCTTTCAGGACGACGGGGGTATTTCAACTACAACAGGCCCCACACCCACACCAGATACATGCTATAAAACCCGGCGAAGTCTGTATTTAAAGAGGTAGCAGGGCTTACGTATCGAGGAGTTCAATAAACGGAGGTACACGAGAAGTCCGTGCCGTGATCCGTGCTAAGATAAAGAGGATTTATAGCACACGCTGCAGTATTGGCTTTCGAGCAGCTAAAAACAAAGTTCAAATGGTTGCAAAAACCTAAATGTTGGATAAGCTCTCACAAGAAACTCGCTGCTATTTCGGTACGAGAAACCTGAGGAAAAGCTTAGGGGGACGTTCGGTCCCCTCCTACCAGGAAAACGCCGGATTTACAAAGAGCGTTATTTACAGACCCACACTCATGCAGGCCGATATCAACGGGGGGATTCTATACAATGTACGTTTATACCGACATTATTGAATACCCGTCAGTGTGGTGATCCTACGTACCCTTTTAAGATAGATGCGTACATAGAAAGGGGGAAAAAAAGAATGATAATCGTCAGTGTTAGCTACGACAAGCCCCATACCGCACCGGTCAACAAGTCTCAATATCAAGGACATCACTGTTTAGAATTAAAGGACGACCAAAAACCGCGAAAATACCGTGACTCTTACGGAAAAGTCATCGTAAAAAAGCCACGTTTCTAGACCCGCAAAACAAATGGGTAAAAAATAAAAAAAACATGTCTCTTTACAACAACCCAGGGGCTGAATGTCGTGATACATTGACTATTATCGAAAACCAAGACCGGGGGGTGGAATACAGGGGAATGCCGGCGGGGCGTATGTACGTCGAGCCGGGCATAGGTAGGGCTTTTCAGGAGGCTTGTTTAGGGATGGCCGTGCCGTTGTTTAAAAAAAGGTTCAAACCTAGCTAAACCTCACTTAAAAGCGGGCTGCTAAAAATATAGTTTCCGACGTGCGTCTCAAAATGCTGATGACCAGGATCATATAACGGCGATTCCAAAGCTCAACGAACGGATCGGGTCTTTGGTCATGGCCCGTTAAGAGATTGTCTAAACACCAGGTTATAAGGCCGGGCGTGGTCTTTCGATAAAAGGAAAACAAAGCGAAGGGGCAAGAAGCTCTCCAGTTACGCGCAAGAAAGAAGGAAACCACCCCCCCGTAAGAAGACTAAAGAAGCGAAAGCTACTCGTGTTAAGAGAAACCCTATAAAAACATATTCTAACATGGCTTTTACTGAATCGCCATGTCAGGAGATGCTGTATTTCCAGTCCGTGAGCTTGGATTTATTTCACAGTCCCGCTGACCCAGACCGTATGAGAAAAATGATATTTAGAAGTGCCTCCTTATCGGCGTATATCAGGTTCGTCCCCTTTGGAGTTTTTTATCCCAGGAACCCGACGGAAGACTAACGTCGGACCGAATAACACTCTGTTGTTTCTAAGCATCAAAATCACAAGACCTAAGGGGGTGCTGACATTGCAGGACACTGCCAAAGGTATCACTAATAAATTAACCTGGAGCCACTATATTTTTCACAAGTCGGAAAGTCAGTCTCTGTGACAGCCTGATTTCTCAGAAGTTCAGAGTTCGAGCACTATATCTCTACAGAGTGATCACGAGGGGCCTTTCAACTACAGCAAAACGATACACTGGAATCGCTTTTCCAGCGGGTCTGTTACACAAAGACACACCGGGTCAGATGAAAAAATGGAGTGAATGTAGATCCTGCTGTGTAGATCCAAGAGAGGGATATCCACAGCAGGGAGTAGTAAGGTTGTGGAATGATGGTACCTATTCACAGCCGATATTTATTTCCAAGAAACAATTAATGCTTAAATGGCAGTGACACATAAAAAGTACGAATGATCAGAGGCCCCCCCCCCCAAAGACGAATTCTGCTGATGAACGACGAGATGTTGGCTATAAATTAAACATCATGTCGGTTACACTTTTTTGTCAAGAAAAGTGCAGTATCACCGGCAGTTATAAGATTGGCAATGCCCAGGCCTTGACTCTCAAATACGGGGCCCAAGTCACTCAATAGCATAGGGTGTGCTTGAAAAATTGTCCTCCCATACATGGCAGGGTCCCGTGTATCAAATCAGGAACATTTGTTTTTTGGGGACCTTAACCAAAATCTATTTGTGCCTGGCATGGTGGCTTAACGACTCTTCACTGGTACCTACGATAAAAACACCCATCTCGCCATCATCATTACGATTTGGAGTTCCGGCAGGTCGCACGGCGACGGACAACAATCCCTGCCACAACCTTCTCCAACCAGGGGACTTTGCTTCCCCTCAGGTCTGACAGTGCGGGGAACTTGTATCACGCTAATGTGACCGCGGACGGGTGAGGCATCTTAAAAAATCAGGCTATCTCTATCAATGAGGGATGATGATTTTATGAAAAGGCTACTCGCTTATGGCCCTTTAACCTTACGGCCTGACGAAGATTGCGGTCAGCCAAACATATGCTCCTCAAGTCCGGGAATATCAGGACTCGAAAGGCTGCTTCAAACAACAGTATACGCATACTATCAACATTCACTTGTTTATGCAGTGTTTTTGAACAGCCATATCGATAGGGTATAATCGCAGACAAGTTAAATGGCCGAGTAATACTGAGAGGAAAATGAAAACACATTGCCAACTCACGGCTCTCATGGACAAAATTTCATGTAGCACCTCATTTTATAGGTGTCCTACCAAGCGATCCATATGCCCTGAAAAGCCAGTAAGGAGCTTTACCGTCGGATGACTATTGTTAAACACCGACAACTTCAAGGCAAGCCAGGCCAAAAATGGGTGGGCATTTATTTAAATCAAAGACGGTACAGGGTGTTTCTTGATAGGCTTGGAAATGTCCTCATGACTGGCGATCCCGTTCCCGATCACCATCAAAAACTTTTTAAACATCCCATGCCCCTGTTGTGTTTATATTTACCACAAAAGGGTTAGGATGATTACAGCGGATGCATGCGGACAGCACTGTGTGTTGTTCCTATATCACCTAGCCAGGGGACGAGACTATAACTATGTCATGCAATTGTAACAGCAACGATAATTATTAAAAATGATTAAAATGGTGGCACTCTTTGTGGAAAAGACTAAGATCTAATGCTTGTACTGAAAAAATGTTTCCGTGTATTCAGGTGTGCAAAGTGTTCAGTCCTTTGAAGTGTCAGCATACCACTACCATGGGACTATGACTAGGAGGGGGACGGAACAAACAACAACAAAAAAAGAAAAAGAAACCGCTTTCTTTCCCGTAGCGGGGGAAAAGGAAAAAAAAAGCTTATAAGACAAAAAAAAATAAAACCAATCGTAACCGTGTCTAACAAAAAAAAAACACGAACCTGTTACATTCAATAAACATTTACACCCTCTACACTACATTCAAGAGAACAGCAGTTGACAATCGGATTTGGGCCAGACTCTAAAAAAAAACAAACAAACAAAACAAATTCAGTGAGAGCTCTGGCTGCGCCTAAAATTTCATAATAAGTTCCGTCTATTACATATAGCTGTTAAACACACGCACCATCGCCCGATACCATTCACTGAGAGAAAAAGTCCTATACACCTACCCCTTTCAGCAAAAGACAATGAAGCACATAACGCATTACACGGTTTACCAAACACATTAATAAACATAGCCATAAACATACCTGCCTACAATCTAAGCAATTGGGTAAGCAGGACAGTGTTCCGGCACTTCCAGGGTCACGAGGCACTCCTCTTAGTGCTCGTAAGTCTAGGCATTCCAAATGTGTTGTTTCGGCAGAAGTGCCCCACCACACAAACAAATAGCGCCGCTGGCAAACACATATGCAGCCCACTTAAAACCCATCAAAAACAATAAAGATCTCACTCAGTGCAATTGACCCAAAATAATAATAATTATTCATTACAAACAAGGATTGTTTGGACATACCTTGCGCTACCACTCAGCACCCCGAAAACACTGCTGCACTCTGACACGTTAGCAGGCTAACTACAGTGTATCGCTCCCGGCCATGAGGAAGGACCACCAGGTGCCTTATAAACCTGGCCGTTCTCAATTTCCGACCACTCCCCACCAGGTTACCATAGCAACCCTGAGAGGGGAGTAGTGAAAGCGATTGGAAGCGAGTGACAGAGGGGAAAACGAGAGAGGGCAACAATAGAATGCCTCGAACTCACAGGGCTACATCTGTGGGTGTGGTCTTTTTCTTTTTTTGCCAACAAACAAAATAAAAATATATTCTAACAACACAGTAGTGGCCTTTTGATTTCCACGATGCGGACAACACGGAGGGAATACACGGAATCCTGTCAGAAAACAACTGTTTCAATCACTTTAACGTGGGCTGTCATGGAACTTTATTCAAATTTTGAATGGAAATTTAAAAAAGTAGGTTCATTTAAAACTTAAATCAAATCGCAATATGGACTAGTATCTGTAACCATTAAGATGCATGATTAAAATCCTGCATGTTCTGCTTGTCTCTGTTAAATAACTGTGGCGACAGACTCGCGGGTTCATGTACTACACACATAGACCACTGAAGCGCAATATCTTTCAGAAACTGCTCCGAGAGTCACTTCATGAGCGTTTGACCATTTGATTTGAGTAAAAAACATCTCAGTTACATATGTAACTTGGTTCCATGAATAGGGAAAACGAGATGCTGCGATGACATCATCGCTTTGGGAACACCTTCGGTGTGACAAATGTCTGAAGCCGCATAGAGCTTAGCACCGCCCCAACGCACACGTAGACGAGCTATATCAGCGTGCTGCACGCTATTTTCAGCAGATTTCCAACTATTTATGAAGGAATCGATATCAAAGGTACGGAAGGCCACATTTAGCAGCACCTCTGCCCTATTCATGGGCCAGAGCCAGAGCATCTACACCTAGAGGTGATGGGGGAGACAAGGGAAAACCAGAGCCAGCAGTGGCGTTAGGTATGCTCGAAGCAAACAAGGACACTTCCGCTTGGCCGAACTCGACCATTTATGAGATCCACCACCTGGGCGGTGCAATCTCCATTCTCCCCCCCTCCAGGATACCTGTCTCGATATAGAAACTGGACGCCCCGATTCTTGAACTGGACTTCGACAAGCCTTACTGACTGTACACCGTGCAGGAGACCAAGGGGTGGCCTCGCACATGCACTAATCAAGTCCAACCCCACAAAAAGGTTGTTTGCTGACACGGCAGCAGGACACTCTTTTGTAGGTTCATCCGTAACCCCAGGTCCTCAGACATGACATCGCGTACTTAAATCCTCGATGTGACAGTGCATGATCCTGAGATTGAGCTACTGTTGCCAATCACTAGGTGGTAGTTCAAAATTCTGCGCCTTGGAGCCGCAAAGGGGCAGCAGGAAGCTGCACCTCCATTACCTTTTGTAAACGTTTCGAGGAGCCCAAGCTAAGTCGGACGGACGAACACAAAAGTGTGTTTCAAACTGTGCTTCAGCTTCTTTAGCTGCCTTTTCTATGGTAGCTTTAGACTCTCTTTCTGCATATTCAGCATGTACTTTAGCAGCTGACTGCTTTAGCCCGTGCAAGGATTACGCCACTGCTAGAAGACCGCCGATGGAGTGAGAATTCCAATTGCCGACAGACGACCTAACACGTTTTCCTTACATCTTGTCCACGGATGTTCAACACTAACTTCTTGTATTGTCACGGTGATGTCCTCCTGCAGTGTAGCAACTGTAGCTATACAACCCAGCTAACTTTGATGCAAAATGGCGGGACAAGTCGTACGTGACGCGGATTTTGCTGTTTTATTTGGGCTTTCAAACATCATGTACATGACCGAGTGAAACCTTGTACCAAAAGGACAAAAAGTTTGACTGTTTTAATACACATCTTGTCTCTTGAAATATACATGTATTCTACATGTAAAATAAAACTGTAACTATGTTGCGTCTTTTCGTTCTTAAAACAGCATTTTCACATGAACTTATTAACCTAATGAATTTTGTAATTCGGACATTGCTTCTTTGTCTAACAAACAGATGGATTACATGTGCACACATACTGTCCACCTTCCTTTATTCCATACAGGAAAATAACCTCTAACCCCGAACTCCAGGTCTACAATGTATCAAAATAAAAAGGCTTAAAAACATTTTTGCCTTACATGGCCAACACACGCACCTACGTTGGCATGTTGGGGCAGTGCTAAGCTATCGGCCATGAAATAGGAGTGATTTGTTATAAGGAATTAAGGAATTCATCAAAACGGAAGGTGTTCTAAAGCGCTGACGTTTCACGCATAGATCAAAAGTGAAAAACCTATGAGAGGGAAACTAGCATTCAGTATTCACATACACCAGGGAATGGTAAAGGTTATTCATGGCCAACCTGTCATAAATAAAAGTCTGGTTTAATTTGAAGAGATTGTGCCTATTGCTATTTTTCAGTAGAATGTAAATAGCCTACTACTACTACTCACTCCTACACTACTAAAAACCTTTTTTTTTACCTCAATGGACACAAACAATATGTTTTAAGGAATAATCACCCATTCATTACATACAGGTTTAAATTGAACAGTAAATCCCTTTGGTTGCCCAAAAAATAAAATTTGCGTAATTTTCAGTAAAGAGCATTTTCTTGATGAATAGAAAGTTCAGAAGAACAGGATTTATTTGACATGCTATATTTTTATTTACAATATAAATATAAATTAATGTCTCCGAATTATAACTAATGTATTCCTGAAGAAGAAAATTATATATTTCTTAAAATCAAAACAAAATCCTAGTACAAACCCAACACTTTTCGAAAGGTATCACTGTCCTGTAGTAAAATGGCCAGAATCAAGTTAAGAAATTTTCTTTTTTTTTAGCTTTATTAGGTCATATTTTTTATTACGCAGAAGATTCTACAAGGACAGTTAACACTCACATTCTCTTGTTCTCATATGTGGGTCTTGTTTTGGTGGTGCTCCATTTTTTTGGTTTATCTTTTTTTTTGTAACAAGGATTCAATAGTGATTCATGCTCAAAACTCAGGACAACTGTGACTTTATTAATCACATCCTCAATGACTATCCTTTTCCTTGATTTGAGTGTGATTCACTATGAATGTAATATTTTAAAAAACAAACATATCACGTTCTCACATAATATCCAAAACATCCCCACCACCCACAAATTTTACCAAACATCTTATTAAAAAGTTACTCAAGGCCACAATCCAATCTTTGATTCCACTTTATTTTTTTATCAGTTAGACGACCTTTATTTATTGATTTATGTAGTCTAAAATAATAAGAAACTTTCATGAAAAGAAAAAGTGAAAGTTAAAGGGCCGGACAGAAAGCCAAGTCTGGGACCCATACTCAGAATTCTTGCTCTGCATTTAAACCCATCCAAAGTGCACACACACAGCAGTGACCATATTCACCGAGCAGTGGGGCAGGCCATTTATGCTGCGGCGTTGGGGGTTAGTGCCTTGATCCCCAAGGGCCCCCACCTCGTTTGTGGTATTGACAGCTCGAGACTCGAACCCACAACCTTAGGGTTAGGAGGGTCAAACTGTCTAACCACTAGGCCACGACTTCCGCAAGCAAACAAGTTTTAGCCATATTTTTCTGCAGCAGTGTATGATTGTATCAGTTACAATGAATGGAGCATGGAGGGACAAGCACTGGAGAATGTGAAACAGTAGTCGTTAAGGTAAGACATGGCTCATCCAAACCAGATACAAAAATATGTCTAACAGATTAGGCCTACGTTTATATAGTTTATTTCATTTTGTCAAACAGAATGATAACACTTAACCAGATACCAGTTTTAAAAGCATCGCCAAGACTACAAACTGGAAGAAGAAGAAACTGATGACATCGATGTATTATATCGCTGAAGTTTGCTGTGCTTCATCATAACATTACACAATAGCATGTCTTGCCATCATTCAGTCTGGGACGAGTCTGCACCAAACGTGCACTGTAAACTAATAGAAACATTATAAAAACGGGTACGATGAATGCAAAATGTAGTTTGGCAACGCTGGACTGGAATATTTAACCCCTTTGTTTCAATACCTTTAAACATGCTGATATACAAAGGAGCGTGAACTGAAATCCTCCAGTTCCAACTGGTTCTACTCGCAGGTCCGGAGGAAAAACTAATGACTTTCATGTAGTCTCCCCCACTGAAACCGAAAAATCCGTTAAGACCGGTCAGCACACCAACAAAGCAAGAGAGGAATAGGAGTCATTTACATTTAATAATTTATCATTTAAGTATTTTATCATTTATTTTTTTCCAAAGCGACTTACAAATGAGCACCGTTTAGAAAGCAAATGACCAGCGGATGGAGAGCCAACAAAACAGTTATAAAAGTGCCAGGACAAGTCTCAGTTAGGCTAGCACAGCAAGGTAGCTTTTTTTTTTTTTTTTGTTTTTTTTTTTAGAATAGACTAAAATAGGATTTGAAAAAAAAAAAAAAAACGTAAGTGCTGAATTAGCTTCCACAAATTATTGGTTACAGGCCATATGCAGAGGGTGGAGCCAGGTTATAGTGAAAGGGCAGTAAACCAGTTCTCAGATTGTGCACATATTTAGATGAGTTTAAAACTGATCAAGAAGAAGGCCAACTTCCCCATTGACTTTTCGTTTACTTTTTTTTTTTTTTGTTTTTCATTTTTAAAAACTTACTTTGCTGTGTACATCAATTATGCAAAAGGTGCTCTCTTTTAATTTATTATTATTATTATTTTTAATTTTTATTATTATTGTGTATTTGTTCCTCAGTGTTTGCTAACTGTAAATTTCTAGTCATTAGGGTATATAGCATATACATACAGCATGTAGGTTTGGGCCCTGCCCCATCTTATTCTTTTTTTTAAAGACTTTTGATGGCTATTTGTCGAATCTTTTCTTTTTTTTGTTATGTCTTTTTAAAATAATAAAATGAAATCCACCTTTTTTTTTTTTTTTTTTTTTTAAAAGGTGAAAGGTGTTACTGTAACAAAACAGCAATATCTTTATTGCAAAACGTACAAATACGAAAAACAAAAATGAAAGCATCGAAAAAAGGCTTAAACAAGAAAAAGGGGACTCCCCCTTCACAAAATTTAAAACACAATTAAAACACGATGGGAAAAAAATGGGTTGAAGTTAACCCTTTTATTTCCTTTTATTAACATGATAAAAGTTCATCACATGCATTGATTAAAAGCATGTTTTAGCACAAAAAATAACAAATACATAAATAAAAAATAAATAATAAAAATTAAAAAAACACAGCTAGAATTATTGCAAAAAAGAAACCTGGGAAAAAAGAGCCGCAGCCCTGAATTTCCCAGTCCCCGTAAATAAACTAACAACCTCACACCTGCGTTTTAAAATTCTCTGGCACCGCCCTTGTACCGTACATCTGATTTGAAACGAAAATTAAGTTTTTCCAACTCTAAAACCCCCCCAAGTACTTGGAAATAATAATAAAAAAACCTAGCAAAACGAATTGCGCGGTGTCCCCACCACTTTTCAAAGCAGAGTTAAGCCACTGTTATTATCACAGTTGAAAATGCTTTACATTTACATCTAATCATTTAGCAGACACTTTTATCCAAAGCGACTTACAAATGAGAACAACAGAAGCAATCAGACCAACGAGAGACTTACAACAGTATACAAGTGCCATGACAAGTCTCAGTTAGTCGAGCACAGTACACGTAGCTGTTTTTTTAATAGAATAGAATGAATAAATAGAATAGAATAGAATAGAATAGATAGGTGTAGAATTAGTGTGTCAAGTTTTTTGACAATTGATCCTAAGGACTCAGCTGGTCAAATTGAGATTGGGAGGGTCATTCCACCAGATGGGCACAGTTCCAGGAAAAGTGTCAGTGAGAGTTGATTTTGGGACCTCTTTGGGATGCACCACAGGCGTTGTTACTTGCAGAATGCACGCTTCTGGAAGGGCATTAGTTTGAACTAGAGAGTGTAGGTTATTGGTGCTAAGTGCAGTGGTTCGGCTTGTAGGCTAGCTCAGACCTTGAATTTGATGCGAGAAGGTACTGGTAGCCAGTGTAAACTGATGAGGAGAGGAGTAAGTCAGCTCTTTTTTGGCCCATTGACGACACTCTCGATGCTGCATTCTGGATCAGGTGCAGAGCTTGATAGAACTGAAGGCCCGCCAAGCGAGCATTACAATAGTCCAGTTGGAGAGAACAAGAGATTGGACAGAAGTTGGTGTGGGTTGCGTGCTAGGCAGGGTATGATCTTCCTAATGCTGTATAAGGCAAATCGCTAGGACTTGATTGTACTACCATATACAGCGGGACAGGATCCCTGATGAATAGAAAGTTCGGAAAGGAGCAGCATTTGAAATAGAATTAATATGTGTGTGGTGTTGTGTGTGGGTGGGTGTGTGTATGTGTGTGTGTGTGTGTGTGTGTGTGGGTGTGTGTGTGTGCGGTGTGTTACTGTAATTTTTTAATTAATGGTATCCTTGAAAGAAACAAAAAGTATACATTTTTTTAAAACAACAAAATCATAGCAAACCCAAACTTTTGAATTGGTGAATGTCATGTATTTAATGCCAGAAACAAAGTTAAGGAAAGTCTCTTTTTTAGCTTTATTATGTTCAGAGTTTTTATTTACAGCAGATTCTACCAGCGGACATTAAACATCACGATCTCTTATCTCTCTATGTTTTCTTTGTGTTAGTGCATCCAGTTTTGTTTTTTTTTTTTTTTTTTTTTTTGTAGTTTGTGACAAGAATTCAATACAGATTCCTGCTCAAAATTCAGAAAAAAAACGGTACTTATTAATCACATCTTCCATGGACTATCCTTTTCCCTTGATTTTGAGTGTGAATCCGTATTGAATTAATATTTTAAAAAACAAATTGTCACTGTCTCACATAATATCAAACATCCCTACCAACACACATTTTACCAACATCTTATTAAAAGCTAATCAAGGCCACAATCTGATCTTTATTCCCACTTATTTTTTTTATCAATAGAGGCTTTTTATTTAGTGATTATGTAGTCGTAAATACTAAGAATAAATTTAAGCAACATGTTTCTGCAGCAGTGTATGATTGTATCAGTGTTACAATCAGACAGCATGGAGAATGTTGAAAAAGAGTAAGTTAAGACATGGATCATCACACCAGTATACAACTATGTCTTACAGATAGGCCTTCGTTTATATAGGTTTATTTCATTTGTTACAGGCAGGATGTATTCAACAAAATGATAACAACTTATAACAGAGACAGTTTTAAAGCATCGCAAGCTACAAATGAAAAGAACAAAGAACTGAAATCGATGTATCTAGAAACTAGCTGAAGTTTGCTGTGCTTTATCCTAACATTACACAAAGCATGTCTGCAATCATTCAGTCTGGGACGACTTGCACAAAACGTGCACTGTAAACTAATAAACAACATTATAAACGTTTAAGAAATGATAAACAAAATGTAGTTTGTGCACACGCTGGAAAATATATTTACCCCCTTTTTTCATACCTTTAAACCTGCTGATATGCAAGGAGCGTGAACTGAAATCATCAGTTCCAACTGGTTCTACCTCGCAGGTCTCGGAAAAATATTCATGTATCCTCCCCCTACTGAAACCGAAAATCTCGTAAGACCGGTCAGAACACCAAGCAGAGCCAGAGAAGGAATCGAGTTCATTTGCATTTACATTTACATTTAATCATTTACCATTTAATTATTTTATAATTTTATCCAAAGCGACTTACAAATGAGAACAATAGAAGCAATCAGACCAGCGAGAGAGCAACAACAGTATAAAAGTGGCATGAAAAGTTTCAGTTAGTCTAGCACAGAACACGTAGCTTTTTTTTTTTTTTTTTTTCAAGAATAGAATAAACTAGATTAGAAAAGAAAAGGTAAGTGCTAGTATTAGTTCAACAGATTTATTGTTACAGGCATATGCAGAGGGGGAGCCAGGTTATAGTTAAGTGCATTAACCAGTTCTCAGATTGTGCACATATTATAGACGAGCTTTAATACTGACACAGAGAAGAAGGCCACGACTTCCCCAGTTGTCCTTTAGTTGCACTTTTCTTTTTGTTTTGTTTTACATTTTGAAAAGCTTATCTTTGCTGTGTGTCTCACATTATGCAATGGATGTTCTCTTTTATTTATTATATATTATTGTGTATATGATTCCTCAGTGTTTGCTAAACTGTAAAATATAAGTCAGTAGGCTATATAGCATATAGCTACAGCATGTAGTGTAGGCAATGCCTCATCTTATTCGTTTTTGTTAATAAACGTTTTGATGGTTAGTTTGTCAAATCTTACTTTTTTATTGTTGTTGTGCAGTTTAATTTAAAATAACAATGAATCCATCTTTTTTATTTTGTTATTTTTTTTTAATTATTTTTATTTTTTATTTTTTGCCTTAAAATGTGAAAGGTGTATACATGTGAGCAAAACAGACAATTATATTTTATTGCAAAACGTGACAAGATCACGAAATCGAAAATGAAAGCATCCGAAGCCTGGCTTATAACATAGAAAAAGAGGGACTCCCATTCAGAAAATTCAAATCACAAATAATACCACTGATGAAAAAGAACGGGTTGAATGTCAACCACTTCGTTGCCATATATAACTATTAACTATGATAAAAGTTCATCAGCATGCAGTGATTAATAGCATGTTGTAGCAACAACAAAAATAAATAAATAAATAAATAAATACAATAAATAAATAAATACACAGACGTGCTCTTGCGATCAACTGAGAAATTATTTGCAAAAGAGCGACCAATGGGAGGAATGAGTCTGCAGCCCTGAATTGCCCAGCTCCCCGTAAATAATCTAACACCCTCAGCACCTGCGTTGTTCAAAATTCTCTGGCGCCGACCCCTTGTACGTGCATCGATGTATTTTTGAAAAGCGGAAAAAATTAAGTGTTTCCAACTCTAAAACCCAGTCCACAAGTATATTAGGTTATGAAAGAATAAAATACAAAAAAAAAAAACACTAGCAAAACGCCAATTGCGCAGTGTCCCCACCACTTTTTCAAAGCCGAGGTTAAGCCACTGTTATTATCACAGTTGAAAAATGCTTACATTTACATCTACATCTAATCATTTAGCAGATACTTTTATCCAAAGCGACTTACAAATGAAAACAGTAGAAGCAATCAGACCAACGAGAGACCTACAACAGTAAACAAGTGCCATGACAAGTCTCAGTAGTCTAGCGCAGTACACGTAGCTTAGCTGTTTTTTAAATAGAATAGATAGAATAGAATAGATAAGTTGCTAGAATTAGTGGTCAAGTTTTTTTGAAAACGACTAAAGACTCAGCTGTTCGAATTGATATTGGGAGGTCATTCCACCAGCTGGGCACAGTCCAGGAAAAAGGTCCGTGAGAGTGATTTGAACCTCTTTGGGATGGCTGGCACCACAAGGCGTTGTTAACTTGCAGAATGCAAGCTTCTGGATATATAGGTTATTTAATTTGTTACAGATAGTGATGTATTCCACAAATGATAAACAACTAAATAACAGACACAGTTTAAAGCATCGCAAGCTACAAATGCAGAGATCAAAGAACTGAAAGCGGATGTATATAACTAGCTGAAGTTTGCTGTGCTTTATCCCTAACATTACACAAAGAATGTCTGCAATCATTCAGTCCCCCCAAACCCCCCACCCCCCCCCCCCTCTCTTTTTTTTTTAATGTCCCATACCTTTAAAGCTGCTGATATGCAAGGAGCGTGCTGAACTGAAATCCTCACGTCCAACTGGTTCTACTCGCAGGTCCGGGAAAAACTGTATGCTCCCCCAACTGAAACCGAAAAAATCACATAAGGACCGGTCAGAACACCAAACAAAGTCGGAGAAGGAATTAAGTTCAAAAGATTTATTGTTACAGGCATATGCAGAAGTGGAGACAGGTTATAGTGAAGTGCAGTTCTCAGATTGTGCACATATTATAGATGAGGCATTATACTGATGCAGAGCAGTATCATTTGCACCTTATGTCCTTGAAGGGTCAGCATACCACTCATTAGATTAGATTAGATTAGATTCTAACTTATTGTCACTGCACATGTAAGGTACAAGGCAAAGAAATGCAGTAGTAGCATCTAACCAGAAGTGCAATAAGCAGTAAGTACAGAATATACAAGGTCTACAATATGTACAATAACTATACAGAAGTAAGTATTATGGACATAATTACAGATTTACATTTTAAATACTTATCAGCATGATATTACAGATAGGTGTACTAAGAAAATTCTATACAGATGGAATATGTGAAAGTGTACACTATAGGCAGAACTATGAACATATGAACATAATTTACACTATTGCAATGGAAAGTAAAGTGCATAGAAAATAATTTCAGTGTGCAAATGGGTTATTCTGTGTATCTGGAGAAACAGACAGTAGTGCCAAGGTAATAACAAGTTTACTGTTTTTGCTTGTGTCTTGTAAATAAATAATAATAAATAAATCGGGCAGATGTAGTGATGAAAAGTGGGGGAGGAGTCTGTGTGTATGGTGTGGGGGGGTGTTAGAGGGCAGAGTTCAGTAAGGAGACAGCTGTAGGGAAAAAGCTGTTCATGGATCTGCTGGTCCTTGTCACTGAGGCTCCTGAAGCGCCTCCCGGAGGGCAGGAGGTTTAAAACAGTCCATGGGTCAGGGTGAGAGGAGTCCTTAAGAATGCTGCGAGCTCTACGTAGACAGCGTTTCCTCTGGATGTCCTCAATAGCAGGGAGTGGTGTTCCTGTGATGCGTTGGGCAGTTTTCACCACCCTCTGCAGTGCTTTGCGGTCAGCCACTGAGCAGTTCCCATTACCAGACTGAAGGTAATACAACTGGTCAGGATGCTCTCGATACGCAACACCGGTAAAAGTTCACCACTATGGCTGAAAGACAGTGGTTTCTTCTTCAGTGTTCTGAGGAAGAAAGAGGGCGTTGGTGAGCCTCTTGACCAGGCTGGAGGTGTTTGTGGTCCAGGACAGGTCCTCCATGATGGTGGTTCCCAGGAACGTGTTAAGTGTGATGGTGGTGGAGTGGGTGTGGCCTGACCTAACATGCTGAGGTCTGTTGGTCAGAAAGTCCATGATCCAGTTGCAGAGGGAGGGTATTAATGTACAGGTCTACCAAGTTTGTGGTCAGCTTGGAGGGAATGACGAGTTTAAATGCTGAACTGAAGTCAAACAAACAACATCCGAACATATGTGTTGTTATTGTCCAAGTGTGTGAGTGCAGAGTGCAGCAACTGTGCATACCTGCATCCTATGTGCTCCTATTTTGCGGTAGGCAAATTGGTGTGGGTCCAGTGTGGGTGGGAGGCAGTCTGTGAGGGGTGCTAGGACTAAAATCGCTCAAAAGCACTTCACTAATGATGGGTGTGAGTGCTACGGGGCGATAGTCATTCAGGCACATCGGGGAGGAGGGTTTCAACTGGCACAATGGATGTGGACTTAAAAAACATGTTTGGCACAGTTGCCTTGGGTGAGGGGACAGGTTTGAAAACTGTCTGTGAAAGACCCCTGCAAGCTGCTCTGCACATGCTCTAAGCACACGTCCAGGAATACCGTCCGGGCCGGCAGCGACTTGTGTGCATTGATCCGGCTCAATGCCAGTGTGGACATCTGTGGAGGTGAGGTTTTGAGGGGGGTTGGCGGTCTGCTGAGTGTGGTGGTTTTGGTGGCCGTCTCCTTGCTGTCGCTGTTGAAGCGAGCATAAAAAGTCATTTAGCTCGTTAAGGAAGGAGACGACGTCATGTCCGTGGACCGTTGGAGCGGAGTTGCTTGGCTTGTAGTCACTGATGACCTGGATGCCATGCCACATGCATCGGGGGTCAGACCCACCGACTCAGAAAAACCAAAAAAAAAAAGTGTTCCTCTACCTTCAGCTTGTAGCAGTACTTGGCTTTTTGATGCCCCTTTTCAGGTTAGCCTGGATTTACTGTAGGCCTGAGCGTCATCTGGACCTGAAGGCAGTGTTGCGGGGCTTTCAGCAGAAGTCGCACCACTTGTTCATCCATGGCTTCTTGATTAGGGTATGTTGTGATCTGTTTTCAGTTGTAACACTGTCAATGGTGGTGTTGATGTGATTCAGTACAGAGGAGGTATAGATGTCGATGTCGTGTGAGAGCCACAGGCAGCCTGAGAAGCAAACATACTCCAGTCTGTGTGTTGAAACCGTCCTGAAAGTAAAGAGTCTGCTCAGTTGGCCACACTTTGATGGTCCTCACTGATGGCTTCACACGTTTGATGAGGGGTGAATACTTAGGGGTGAGAAACAAAGAAAGGTGATCAGACTGCCCAAGGTGGGGGAGGGGGGTCGCGATGTAAGCTCCATCAATGTTTGTGTAAAACATGATCCAAAGTTTTGTCTCCTCTAGTGTGGCAGGAAACATGCTGGTGAAACTTGGGGAGCACTGTTTTTAATTTGCTGTTATTGTGTTGAAGGGAGAATGTTGGTGAAGTTTGGGGAGCACTCAGTCTGTGTTTACTAATGGCCGCATGAAGTTCGTTCAAAGCAAGCTTGGCATTAGCATCCGGTGGAATATAGACTGCAGTTATTATAGTGGAAGTGAACTCCCGCGGCAGATAAAAAGGTCTACATTTAACCATGAGAAACTCTAGGTTAGCTGAGCAGTGTCTCCCAACAATGACAGTGTTTGTACACCAAGCTTTGTTGACATAAATGCACAATCCACCACCTCTTGTCTTGCCGGAGTCATCTGCCGTTCTATCTGCCCGGAACGTGCAGCGTCCGGCTAGCTCAATAGCATTATTAGGTACGTCGCTGTGTAGCGTCTGTGAAAACCATGACATTGCAGTCCAAAAGTCTCTTACTGTGGGTGATGCGAAGTCGTAACTCATCCATTTTGTTCACCAGTGACCACACATTAGCGAAGAAAATGCTCGGTAAAGAGAGCCGGAGCTGTGTTAGCTTTAGCTTAGCTCTTAGACCTCCACGCTTCCCCCGCCTTAGTTTACGATCTCGACGCCGCCTGCGAGCACGTCCGCCCGGCCGGGTAGAGTGCGTAGCCTCGGGTGCTCTGGCGATCTCAGGGATGAGTCGAAGATTGGTGATAAAACTGTTGGAAAAGTCCTCACCGATATCCAAAAGCGGCTTCCCGTCGGGTGTATGATGTTAAAGCAAAGCTGTTCAGTACGAACAGACCCGAGATGAGCAGGAAAAATACTGCAAAATTGCAAAAATTGGAGGGACGCTGAGCCTCGCGATGTGTACGCGCCGCCATCTTGGTCAATAAATACTTGGTCATGTATATGGGTGTGGTCTGCAACAAACAAATAAACATATATTCTAACAAACAGTACGGCCTTATGATTTCCACGATGTGGAAAACACAGATGGAATCACGGAATCCTGTTAGAAAAACTGTATTCACAGTTTAACGTGGAATGTCATGGAATTTGTGAAATTTTGAATAAATTTAAATAAGTAGGTCATTACACTTAAATCAAATCGCAATATGGACTAGTATCTGTACATTAAGCTGCATAATAATAATCCTGCATGTTCTGCTTGTCTCTGTTAATAAATGTGGCGCAGACTAGCGGTTTCATTTACTACACACATAGCCTTCTGAAGCGCAATATCTCCAGAACTGCTCCGAGAGTCACTTCATGAGCATTTGACCGTATGATTTGAGTAAAACATCTCGGTTACGTATGTAACCTTGGTTCCCTGAATAGCGAACGAGATGCTGCGATGATGTCATCGCTTTGGGAACACCTTTGGTGTGACGAATGTCTGAAGCCCTTATACCATCACGCCAATTCATTGGCCGAATAGCGCTTAGCACCACCCCAATGCGCACATAGATGAGCTATATCAGCATGCTGCACGCTATTTTATCAGATTTCCACTTGTTTATGAAGGAAGCACTATCAAAGGTATGGACCGTCTCACATCACAGCACCTCGTTCCCTATTCATGGGCCAGAGCATCTACACCTAGAGGCGATGGGGGAGACAGGGAAAACCAGAGCGGGCAGTGCGTAGTCATGCTCGAAGCAAACAAGTCCACTTCCGCTCGGCCAAACTTCTGCCATATGAGATTCACCACCTGGGGGTGGAATCTCCATTCTCCCTCCTCCAGACCCTGTCTCGATAGCAAGTCTGCTCCTGAGTTCAGGCGACCTGGGACATAGACTGCCCTGATCGACAGAAACTTGCGACGACACAACGTCCCCAGTTGGACTCCTTTTTGAAGGAACTGGGGTCTCACCCACGGGCTTAATGCACGAAAGCCCTTGCATGTCACCATAATGCTGCGAAGCGGATGACAATGAGGTGAAATGTTTTGGCTCTTTGCCCACCACTGAAACGGTTGCATGTGGAGCAGGCCCAACTGAACTACAGGGGACGCTGCCGCCATCAGACCCAACAATCTGAGACATAAGCCTACGTGCACTAGGCGCCCTGTCTTGAACTGACTTAGACAAGCATATATTGACTGTACACGTGCGGGAGACAAGGGTGCCCGCATCATGCAAGAATCCAAGTCCACCCCCAAAAAGGTTGTTTGCTGACACGGCAGCAGGACACTCTTTTGTAGGTTCGTCCATAACCCAAGGCTCCTCAGATGATCGAGTACTAAATCTCGATGTGACAGTGCCTGATCCTGAGATTGAGCTAATATTAGCCAATCATCCAGGTAGTTCAAAATTCTGACGCCTTGGAGCCGCAACAGCTGTGTCCATACATTTTGTAAACGTTTGAGGAGCCAAAGCTAGTCCGAAAGGAAGAACACAAAATTGGTAAGCCTTGCCCTCGAAAGCAAACCTGAGGAACTTCCTGTGTCTCTTGATGATCAGGATGTGAAAGTATGCATCCTTTAGATCGATGGTTACAAACCAATCCTTGGATTGTATCTGAGACAGAATGGACTTCACTTTTAGCATCTTGAACTTGCTCACTCTGAGCACAAAATTTAGACGGCGCGAGTCCAGAATCAGATTTTCCTGCATAGGGCCCTGAAGCACCTGAGTGGTGGGGAGTTCCATAACAGGAAGACGTCCAGATGTCCTGTCGGGCCGGCCCACCACCCCAAGTGGGGGGGCTTTGAGGGCCGTCATAAACTGGCCATGCTCGCATGACCCTTGGACTTTTCCTTGAACTCTGAAGGCTGGAACGTGCAGAGTATCTGAGGGAGTGCTCATCGTAAGGACACGACAAGAAACTGCCGGAGGCGTAGTATGCGCCGGGATCATTAAGATCTGAGTCGGCAGGCCACAATGAGCGAGGCGAATACGCTTGTGCGGTTCGTCCCCACTCTCCAAAGTAGGGCCTGGCCTCCGAAGGCGAGCAAAGAAATCAGGAAATACTTCTAGGAGCCTGAGAGCGAGAGGCCTTTGCTGTCGAACTCAGGTCTAGCCATTTGCGTTGTAGTGGGTGAGCAGGTCAGCAAGACCTAGGGCCCCAGTCCTTGCGAGGGGGTAATCTAGGTGATGGCTCATGGCATTTTTTTTCTGAACCCCGTGAGGGCGATGCAAAGAAGATGAGCCGCAGGTGGTTGACGCTCTACTTCCCTAGCCCTCCGCAGGATGAGCTGACGAAACGCGGCAGACTGTTGTTTAGCTGCTCTAAACTTTTCCACGACAGTCATGACTGAATCCCCAAACAAGCCATCCTGAGAAATGGGGGCATCCAAAAGAAAAGTTTTGTCCTTTTCTTTAATGTCAGAGAGAGTGAGCCAAAGGTGGCGCTCAATTGAAACTAAACCTGCCATGGATCTGCCTATTGCTTGAGCCGTGTGCTTGGTAGCCCTAAGGGCCAAGTCAGTAGCTTGTCTGAGTTCTTTAACAGCCTCCGGAGTCAGGCCTTCTCCTTTGTCCAGCTCCTTAAGCACATCTGCTTGATAAGCCTGGAGTACACCCATAGAATGGAGTGCAGCCGCGGCTTGCCCAGCGGCCATATAAGATTTCCCGACCAAGGCAGACGTAATTCCGCATGGCTTGGACGGCAACAGCGGGCGTGACTTCCAACACGGAGCCGAGTTCGGCGCAAGATGTGCTGCGAGAGTCTCTTCTACAGCCAGCATCGCCGCATATCCATGTTCCGCCATTTTAGAAACTGTGGCGAAATCAGCGGAGGCAGGATTAGTAATGCACACCTAAAAAGGTTACTTCCAGGACCTCGAAACCTCATATTGGAGGTCTTGTAAGAAAGGGAGAGGTCTACGGGGCTGATATGGAGTGCGGCTAGACAGAAATCGATTGTTCAGTTTCAACTGGGCCTGATTTTTTTGTCGGTTCGCTATCCCACTCTAACCCCAACTTATCCACCCCACGTGTTACAATGTCTAACAGTTCGCTGTAAGACGGGGAGGTGCGCTTCTCCTGTTCGCTCGGAGGCAGAGAACTGCACACTTCACCCAAAAAAACTCTCCGAATCGGAGGCCGCTGTAGACAGCACGTCTTCGTCACATGGTGTACAACCGAAAGACATCGTATCACAAGCTTCTGGGGTAGGCTGCAAATTATCATTGAGACAGACAACGGGATCACCGTAGCGCTTGCACTTGGCCTGGAGAGAGTAAGAGAAAAGGAGAAAACTCTGTTGTCTCACCCTCTATGAGCCCAAGCTTGCATGCATCACCCCAACCGACCAACTCATGCGGCGCCTTGGCAACCGCAGAAACGGGATACCTGGGGTTAGACGCGGGGCTTACTTCCTTAGAGAAGGCCTCCAGCCTCGAGCATAATACGTTTAGCCATAGGCTATCAAAGTGTTGACAATCAGAAAGGCCACTTGATCGTGGTGTAGGTCCAAACATTGCACGCACCTGTCATGAATATCTCCCCCTGTGATGAACCTGTCTCATGGCTCGACGCATCTCCTGTAACTCATCGTGTCCGCTGAAGAGGGGTAAACTGCTCTTAGAAGGAAAATAGCTGAGAACACAATGAAAAACGCTTTCCTACGGGGCGCAGAAGAATCTCATTCCGACGGCCAATGAAATCTGATGAAATAGCGTGCAGCACGCAGATAAAGCTCACCTACGTGGCATGTTGGGGCGGTGCTAAGAAAACTATTCGGCCAATGAATTGGTGTGATGGTATAAGGGATTCAGACATTCGTCACACCGAAGGTGTTCCCAAAGTGATGACGTCAACGCAGCATCGAAGTGAACCTATGAGAGGGAACTAGCCTCATATCACATACACAGAACTGTAAAGGTATTCATGGCAACCTGTCAAAAAAAAAAGTTGGTTTAATTTGAAGAGATTGTGCCTATTACTTTTTCAGTAGAATGTACCAGTACATAGCCTACTACTACTACTACTACTACTACAGTGAAACACCACATCTTGTTTTTAAGGAATAATCACACCATAATTTCTTCCAGGTTTTCATTTTAAAAGTAAATCTCTTTGTTTGCCCAAAAAATAAAATTTGCTTAATTTTCAATTAAGAGGATTCCTTGATGAATAGAAAGTTCAGAAGAACAGCATTTATTTTAAATAGATTTTTTTACATTTACTCATCTGTTCACAGTTAATTTTTTGTAGGTCGCTTTTATCCAAAGCGACTTACAAATGAGAACAGTAGAAAACAATCAGATCAACAAGAACAACAACGGTATACAAGTGCTATGACAAGTCTCAGTTAGTCTAGTACAGAACACGTAGCCAGGTTTTTTTTTTTTTTTTTGTGAATATGATAGGAAAAGAAAAAAAAAGCTAAGTACTAGTATTAGTTGGTTAAGTGCAGGCGAAAAAGATGAGTTCTTTAGATGTTTTTGAAAATGAGGTAAAGACTCAGCTGTTCGAATTGAGATCGGGGAGGTCATTCCACCAGCTGGGAGCAGTCCCAGGAAAAAGTCTTGTGAGAGTTGATTTTAAAACCTCTTTGGGATGGCAACACAAGGCGTCGTTCACTTGCAGAGCGCAAACTTCTGGAGGGTGCATAAGATTGAACTAGTGAGTTTCGGTAAGTTGGCGCCGTGCCAGTGGTCGTTTTGTAGGCAAGCATCAGTACCTTGAATGTTAATGCGAGAGCGGCTACTGGTAGCCAGTGTAACCTGATGAGGAGAGGAGTAACATGGGCTGTTTTCGGCTCATTGAAGACAACCCTCGCTGCTGCATTCTGGATCAGTTGTAGAGGCTTGATAGTACATGCAGGAAGGCCCGCCAGGAGAGCATTGCAATAGTCCAGTCTGGAGAGGAACAAGAGCTTGGACAAGAAGTTGGGTGGATTGCTCTGACTGGAAGGGTCTAATCTTCCTAATGTTGAATAAGGCAAATCTACAGGACCGGGTCGTTTTTGTAGCAATATGGTCTGTGAAGCTTAAACTGATGATCCATCACAACTCCTAGGTTTTCTGGCTGTCCTGGAAGGAGTTATGGTTGACGAACCCAGCTGTATAGAGAAGTTGTGATGAAATGATGGGGGGTTAGCTGGAACCGCCAGCAGTTCAGTCTTAGTAAGGTTGAGCTGAAGGTGATGGTCATTCATCCAGCTAGAAATGTCACTCAGACAGGCTGAAATGCGAGCAAACTACCGTCGGGTCATCTGGTTGGAATGAGAAGTAGAGTTGAGTGTCATCAGCGTAGCAGTGATAGGAAAAGCCATGCTTCTGAATGACAGATCCTAATGACGTCATGTAGATGGAGAAGAGAAGCGGTCCAAGTACTGAGCCTTGAGGGACCCCCAGTAGCAAGTTGTTGTGACTTAGAAACTTCACCCCTCCAAAGACACATGAAGGATCTATCAGACAGGTAGGAGTTAAGCCACTGGAGCGCGGTTCCAGAGATGCCCATATTTCTGAGGGTGGATAGGAGAATCTGGTGATTAAACACAGTGTCAAAAAGCAGCAGACAGGTCCAGCAAAATGGAGTACTGAGGATTTTGAAGCTGCTCTTGCCAGTCGCAGGGCTTCAGTAACCGAGAGCAGGGCAGTCTCAGTTGAGTGGCCACTTTTGAAGCCAGATTGATTGCTGTCCAGGAGGTTGTTCTGTAAAAGAAACATAGAGAGCTGGTTGAAAACAGCTCGTTCTAGTGTCTTTGCAATGAATGGAAGAAGGGATACCGGTCTGTAGTTTTCTAGAAGTGCTGGATTTAGAGATGGGTTTCTTCAGCAGTGGGCTTACCCGAGCCTGCTTAAATGATGAGGGAAATGTTCCAGAGTGAAGAGAGGAGTTGATAATGTGAGTAAGGTGAAGGTATGACTGAAGAAGAAATCGCTTGAAGGAGGTGAGTGGGGATCGGGTCCCAGTGGGCAAGTAGTAGGATGACTGGACAGGATAAGTTTGGGAAACGTCCGTCTCTGAGAGTTGAGAGAAGGAGGAGAACGAGTGAGCATTAGTCGTTGTGAAGTTATCCTCAGTCTGCGGTGGTGGAGCATTGGTCACTGATGGTTCTTGTCTTATTTGTGAAGAAAAACTTTGCAAAGTCATCAGCTGTAAGAGTCGATTGAGGGGGGAGGTGGAGGCGGATTAAGAAGAGAAGAGAAGGTTTTTGAAGAGTGTCCGAGCGTCACAACAGTTGTTTAATCTTGTAGTGGTAATATGATGTTTTAGCAGTGAAGACGTTTGCAGAGAAGGAGGAGAGGAGAGACTGATACACACTGAGGCGGTAGAGTTTCTTGATTTAAGCCATTTCCTCTCTGCAGCCCTGAGTTTAGAGCGATGTTCACGGAGTACATCGGACAGCCAGGGGGCAGATGGGGTGGTGCGTGCTGACATAATATGACATAAAATTATATATTTATAATTTTTAACATTATAAATATAAATTAATGTATCCTAATTATAAATTAATGTATCCTTGAAGAACAAAATTATATATTTCTTAAAGAAAAGGTAATGTCATGTATTAAATGCCAGAATCATGTTAATAAATAATTTTTTTTAGCTTTATTATGTCATATTTTTATACAGTAGACTCTACAAGGATGTTAACATCACACTCTCTTGTCTCCTATGTTGTCTTGTTTTGGTGCATCATTTTTTTTTTTTTTTGTAACAAGGATTCAATAGTGATTCATGCTCAAAATTCAAGGGAAAATTCAAGGGATTAATACTTTACTTTATTAATCGCATCCTCCATGACTATCTTTTCCCCTTGATTTTGAGTGTGAATCACTATTGAATTAATATTTTTAAAAACAAAATGTCACTGTCTCACATAATATCAAACATCCACACCAACACACATTTTACCAACATCTTATTAAAAAGTTAATCAAGGCCACAATCCAATCTTTATTCCACTTTATTTTTTATCAGTATAGACGCCCTTTTTATTTATTGATTTATGTAATCATAAATAATAAGAACTTTTAGTGAAAAAAAAACTTAAAGTTAAAGTGACATGACATACAGCCAAGTATGGTGACCCATACTCAGAATTCTTGCTCTGCAGTTAACCCATCTAAAGTGAACACACACAGCAGTGAACACATACCCGGAGCAGTGGGCAGCCATTTATGCTGCGGCGCCCGAGGAGCAGTTGGGGGTTCAGTGCCTTGGTCAAGGGCAGATGGGAGTTTTACTTACTCAAACATGTTCTGAGGGCAGAAAGGAAAATGATTGGTTTACAGATTCAACCAATGAAATTGAAGCAGAGGCGGAGTCAGGAAATTTGAAAAGTGTAGATGGAATACTTCAGACAGATACGTTACTGGACGCTTCGCGGGATGCATTTATTGCAAAGGTAAGTTAATTTACCATGTATTTTCATGAAAAAAAAAAAATGAAACATCTCTAACATTTAATAAGATAATTAGAGAACCAAAGATGCACAGAACAAATAATCATGTTCTAAATATAATATAGCATGCATTTTTTATTTGACTGGTACATCTGTTGATTGCACCAAAGCTGTTTATGTGGTAACAGGAGTAAAACACGCTTTTCCAATGCTACAGCGACATCTGTGAAACCAATATCAGCAGAAAAAAAGAACTTGTTCATATATCTTTGACATTTCATCAGTCAGTTAGTGTTAGCATTAGCATTACCACTGCTCTCAGGGCAGGAGTACTCAATATTCATATTACTGTTGTTTTTAGTGTACTATGCGCTGCTCTCAGGGCAGAAGCACTCAATATTCATATTACTGTTATTTTAATAAATTATGCGCTGCTCTCAGGCCAGGAGTACTCAATATTCATATTACTGTTATTTTACTAAACTATGCACTGCTCTCAGGGCAGGAGTACTCAATATTCATATTACTGTTATTTTTAGGGTTACTATTTGCTGGCAGGAGTACTCAATATTCATATTACTGTTATTTTTAGGGTACTATGTGCTGGCATGAGTACTCAATATTCATATTACTGTTATTTTAATAAACTGCACTGCTCTCAGGGCAGGAGTAATCAAAATTCATATTACTGTTATTTTACTAAACTATGCACTGCTCTCAGGGCAGGAGTACTCAATATTCATATTACTGTTATTTTTAGGGTACTATGTGCTGGCAGGAGTACTCAATATTCATATTACTGTTATTTTAATAAATAACGCACTGCTCTCAGGCCAGGAGTACTCAATATTCATATGACTGTTATTTTTCGTGTATTATGTGCTGCTCTCAGGGCAGGAGCACTCAATATTCATATTACTGTTATTTTAATAAACTATGTGCTGCTCTCAGGGCAGGAGTACTCAGTATTCATGTTACTGTTATTTTAATAAACTATGTGCTGCTCTCAGGGCAGGAGTACTCAATATTCATATTACTGTTATTTTACTAAACTATGTGCTGCTCTCAGGGCAGTACTCAATATTCATATTACTGTTATTTTACAAAACTATGCGCTGCTCTCAGGGCAGGAGTACTCAATATTCATATTACTGTTATTTTACAAAACTATGCGCTGCTCTCAGGGCAGGAGTACTCAATATTCATATTACTGTTATTTTTTGTGTATTATGTGCTGCTCTCAGGGCAGGAGCACTCAATATTCATATTACTGTTATTTTAATAAACTATGTGCTGCTCTCAGGGCAGGAGTACTCAATATTCATGTTACTGTTATTTTAATAAACTATGTGCAGCTCTCAGGGCAGGAGTAATCAAAATTCATATTACTGTTATTTTACTAAACTGTGAATGCTCTCAGGGCAGGAGTACTCAATATTCATATTACTGTTATTTTTCTAAACTATTGCGCTGCTCTCAGGGCAGGAGTACTCAATATTCATATTACTGTTATTTTACTAAACTATGCGCTGCTCTCAGGGCAGGAGTACTCAATATTCATATTACTGTTTTTTACTAAACTATGCGCTGCTCTCAGAGCAGGAGTACTCAATCTTCATATTACTGTTATTTTACTCAACTATGCGCTGCTCTCAGGGAAGGAGTACTCAATATTCATATTACTGTTATTTTTTAGTGTATTATGTGCTGCTCTCAGGGCAGGAGCACTCATTCATATTACTGTTATTTATTAAACTATGCGCTGCTCTCAGGGCAGAAGTACTCAATATTCATATTACTGTTATTTTACTAAACTATGTGCTGCTCTCAGGGCAGGAGTACTCAATATTCATATTACTGTTATTTTACTAAACTATGTGCTGCTCTCAGGGCAGGAGTACTCAATATTCGTGTTACTGTTATTTTACTAAACTATGCGCTGCTCTCAGGGCAGGAGTACTCAATATTCATATCCCTGTTATTTTTAGGGTACTATGTGCTGGCAGGAGTACTCAATATTCATATTACAGTTATTTTTAGTGTACTATGCGCTGCTCTCAGGACAGGAGCACTCAATATTCATATTACTGTTATTTTAATAGACTATGTGCTGCCATCTCAGGGCAGGAGTACTCAATATTCATGTTACTGTTATTTTTAATAAACTATGTGCAGCTCTCAGGGCAGGAGTAATCAAAATTCATATTACTGTTATTTTACTAAACTGTGAATGCTCTCAGGGCAAGAGTACTCAATATTCATATTACTGTTATTTTACTAAACTATGCGCTGCTCTCAGGGAAGGAGTACTCAATCTTCATATTACTGTTATTTTACTCAACTATGCGCTGCTCTCAGGGAAGGAGTACTCAATATTCATATTACTGTTATTTTTTAGTGTATTATGTGCTGTTCTCAGGGCAGGAGTACTCATTCATATTACTGTTATTTATTAAACTATGCGCTGCTCTCAGGGCAGAAGTACTCATATTCATATTACTGTTATTTTTACTTAAACTATGTGCTGCTCTCAGGGCAGGATTACTCAATATTCATATTACTGTTATTTTACTAAACTATGCGCTGCTCTCAGGGCAGGAGTACTCAATCTTCATATTACTGTTATTTTACTCAACTATGCGCTGCTCTCAGGGAAGAAGTACTCAATATTCATATTACTGTTATTTTTTAGTGTATTATGTGCTGCTCTCAGGGCAGGAGTACTCATTCATATTACTGTTATTTATTAAACTATGTGCTGCTCTCAGGGCAGAAGTAGTCAATATTCATATTACTGTTATTTTACTAAACTATGCGCTGCTCTCAGGGCAGGAGTACTCAATATTCATATTACTGTTATTTTACTAAACTATGCGCTGCTCTCAGGGCAGGAGTACTCAATATTCATATTACTGTTATTTTACTAAACTATGCGCTGCTCTCAGGGCAGGAGTACTCTATATTCGTATTACTGTTATTTTTTAGTGTATTATGTGCTGCTCTCAGGGCAGGAGTACTCATTCATATTACTGTTATTTATTAAACTATGCGCTGCTATCAGGGCAGAAGTACTCAATATTCATATTACTGTTATTTTTAGGGTACTATGTGCTGGCAGGAGTACTCAATATTCATATTACTGTTATTTTTAGGGTACTATGTGTTGGCAGGAGTACTCAATATTCATATTACTGTTATATTTTTCGTGTATTATGTGCTGCTCTCAGGGCAGGAGCACTCAATATTCATATTACTGTTATTTTAATAAACTATGCGCTGCTCTCAGGGCAGGAGTAATCAAAATTCATATAACTGTTATTTTACTAAACTATGCGCTGCTCTCAGGGCAGGAGTACTCAATTTTCATATTACTGTTATTTTTAGGGTTACTATTTGCTGGCAGGAGTACTCAATATTCATATTACTGTTATTTTTAGGGTTACTATGTGTTGGCAGGAGTACTCAATATTCATATTACTGTTATTTTAATAAACTACGCACTGCTCTCAGGGCAGGAGTACTCAATATTCATATTACTGTTATTTTTAGGGCACTGTGTGTTGGCAGGAGTACTCAATATTCATATTACTGTTATTTTTCGTGTATTATGTGCTGCTCTCAGGGCAGGAGCACTCAATATTCATATTACTGTTATTTTAATAAACTATGTGCTGCTCTCAGGGCAGGAGTACTCAATATTCATGTTACTGTTATTTTACTAAAATGTGCATGCTCTCAGAGCAGGAGTACTCAATATTCATATTACTGTTATTTTACTAAACTATGCACTGCTGTCAGGGCAGGAGTACTCAATCTTCATATTACTGTTATTTTTTAGTGTATTATGTGCTGCTCTCAGGGCAGGAGTACTCATTCATATTAATGTTATTTATTAAACTATGCGCTGCTCTCAGGGCAGAAGTACTCAATATTCATATTACTGTTATTTTACTAAACTATGCGGTGCTCTCAGGGCAGGAGTACTCAATCTTCATATTACTGTTATTTTACTCAACTATGCGCTGCTCTCAGGGAAGGAGTACTCAATATTCATATTAATGTTATTTTTTAGTGTATTATGTGCTGCTCTCAGGGCTGCAGTACTCAATAGATTCATATTACTGTGTTATTTTAGTGTATTATATGCTGCTCTCTGCAAATGTAGTACTGAGTAGTGCTAGTGCTTTTTTTTAACCATTTTATTTGTTTTTTTTCTAGGCAAATGGAGAATATTTGGCTTGAGGGGATAAGGCGAAAGTTAAAGAAAGTAAGGGATGCCAGAGTCATTCAAGAGGTCATACCTTTTTCTGGGGAGGAGACTGATTTCATGCAGGGTTACATTAAGAAACTGGAGGAGGAAACCAAAAGCACCTTCAAGTCCCCTGTGTCTACTCATAAAGACTACTTTTACTTTTCTTGTGAAAGATTGACCAAAGCAAGTGGGAAAAGCAAAGGAGAACCTACAAAGACAAGAGCTAATTCCTGCAAAGCTTATGTGTCATTTAAAATAATCAAAGATGGTAGTTTTACAGGTGCTGTGGTCAACAAAATGCTTCAACACAACGGACATGATGTGTGCATGAAAGAAGAGGGCATAAAAAATCTCATTGACCCAGAGTTATTGACCTTCATTGAAATGTGGCTTGATCAAGGACTGTCAATTTCAGAAACACTTTTAAAATGCGTGGACTGGGCAGAACGTCATGGACATATGGACAAATATAATCGGCGATATTACGTTACACCTGAAGACATACGATTGATCAAGAAGACCAATAATGCTCTTAGTTTTCCTGATGCGAAAGACTGCATTAGTGTGGACAAGCTGATCACATCGGAGCTGCAGGAACACATTTGTTACTACCAGCCTTTGAGTGAAAATCAACCACTTATAATTGTAGTCCAGACACCCTGGCAAAAGGATATACTTAGAGAACATCCCCATACCATGGTATTCATGGACGCTACTTACAAAGCCATGACATCATATGGTTATGCATTTTATGCTCTTCTTTTGACCAACAGTATTGGAAGAGCAGTCCCATTTGCTTACTTTATTATTAGTGAGGAATCAGCGGACATACTTGCTCTCTGCTTGGAAAAGCTTGCAAATCACAACCCTGGATTTCTTCCCAGGTAAGAAGTTAAAAACATAGTAGAGTCAGTAGTAGTTTGGCAGCAAAGTGTGCTGATGTATTGAGGTATTTCTATGTACAAACATTACTATTGGATGGAACACTTGCTTAAATACCGCACATTGTAAACTACCTTTTTACAAAAGCTGTCCATTTTTACAAACTCTAAAGATGTTGACGTATATTCATTAATTCTCAATTCCTTATCATGTAGGTCGATAATGATTGACCCTGACCTTAAGGAACTCAATGCCATAAGAAGAGTTTTTCCAACAGCCAAGGTTCTTCTTTGATGGTTTCATGTACTCCAGGTAGGTTTATTAAATCTTTTGTACTGGAAAAAGACCTATTCATTTTACAGACCTATTCATTTTAAAAATACAATTATAATTCAAATTCCATTATATGACTATAGCTTTTGAATGTTTTTGTAGGCTGTACATAGGTGGATGGTTAAAAGAGATGGAGGGAACTTGCCAGTTAATCAGCGGAATCTTGTGATTCAAGCAATGGTGGCAATGAAATCCTGTTTAACGGTAATATTTTTATATCATAAATCACTTTATTCTTTAGAAATCATTTCAGTACATGGAAATAAATCTTGAGTTGTTTACTATAGATTTCAATGGGATTAGTTAAGTTTGTGTATTATTTTTAATAAATTGTCTTTTAAAAATTTTCCCACAAAAAAATTCAAATCATTCTTTACTAACCCTCATGTAAATCCAAATTCATAAGATTTTTTTTTTCCGCAATAGAATATAGAAATGTTTTGTATCCCATTAAGTTTCATTGCATGAAAAAAAACCAAAATATTGTGTTCTACTGAGGAAATAGTCAAAAAGGTTTGGAGTGACACAAAATGACAATTTTTGGGAGAACTACCCCTTTAAATGTGTGTAAACTTAAGGTGGCTGACTTTACAATGTTGTGTCTTTTTCTTTACAGGAAGAAGAGTTCAACAGCATGTCATCCAGAAAGTGTGAAGAGCTCGATACATGTCTTGGTAGTTCTCATGTATCAACCTACCTCAAGAATCAGTGGATTTGTTTTGGTGATTTATGGTCCAATTTTGGCAGGTCATTTTATCACCATAACAGCGAAACCAACAACAAGGCAGAGAGGTCAGCTACTAAAATTATAACATCATGCCCTAAAATTACATTTTAAAGGTGCTCTAAGCGATCCTGAGCGGAGTAACTTCCTGTTGACGTTCGAAGTGTTGTCAAACAAAACAGAGGCTAGCTAGACCCTCCCTCCTCCTCCTCCTACCCCTCCCCTCTGTGCTTCCTGAAACAGTCATGAACGCGCATTTAAAATATAATTAGCTTGCGTATTGACGCTGCTTGTCGGTTATTGCCTGAGGCACTGTTTATTGTTTCGTGGTCCAGGCTGCACCAGTTTGTTTTTGTGTCCGTTTTTGGAGCTTGTGGCGACTACAGAGACCACGTTTTTTTAACAGTGTGTTCAGGGGACAGCTAGCAGATAGTGAGGAGATGTTTGCTGTATGTGACAAAAAATGTTTTTGGCCTAAAAACACGTGAGATCGCTTAGAGCACCTTTAAATAACATGATATTCAGGACAAATATTCATTAAGGATATTTTAAGTTTCTTAACTTTTGTACACAGATTTTTTCTTACAATGAAGTACAAGTTCCTTAAGGGAAGAATGAATAGCAGGATTGATCAGCTTCTTCGCTTACTGTGTGGTGATGTCCAAAAATATTACAGGTAAATATATTTAGCTGTATATATAGTTCAATGTATTACTTTTATTATGGTGCTAAATTGTAATTGCCAATTACAGAAATCATGTGACATACAGAATCATGTGATAATATTGCATAGAGATTATCTCTGGCCACTACCTGTTGCCATTATCAGCTTGTTTGGATACAGGAAGCTCTTGAATAAACATTCACTGTTGTCTATGACATGATCTTTTCCTTAGCACAAATCATTCAGTAAAAAGGTCTGTCAGCTCCCAGCTTCCTTTTTTCCTTAATTATTTTATAGCCTATAAAATCTATACAAATGTTTAAGGGTATTGGCTTTTTTCAGTCATTTCATTTTTACAATAGTTTACCATTTCCTAACTTGTTCTTTTATTTCATTGTTCAGTTACCTGGATGACCTCACAGAAACTGGACGAATCAAAGGAGCAAACACTGAAGAGACCACTAATGCCGCCCATTCTATGATTGCAAAAGGCCTGGGTGCAAAAGTGGAGATAAAAATGGAGTGTGTTTGGTTCCACCCGACACAAGCACACAATGTCACAGTGTGGACTTGGTCATGCACAAATGCGATTGCAAAAGATTCCAATGTGGATGTGTGTGCAAACACTTAATTTTTTCACAGAACATTGCAGAGAAACAAGGACTTATAATTCAAGATCTTAGGGCAGAAGTAGCAAAAAAAATTGTTGACGATCCTACCTCAGGGTCGATGAAAACCTTACTGTCTACCATTCTGATGGCAGTGTAGAAAGTGTGAGTTGTAAAGGGACCAAATTTTGCACATGCATTGCAAATAGCCATGGAGAGGTATGTGTATGTATATTGGTTCACAACATTCTGTACCCAACATCATCTGAGAACATACCTGATGATTCACACTGCTTTAGGTCCAGTGAGAGAAAACAAGTTACACTGCAAGCCATGCTTACAGATCTCCATGAGTGGAGCAAATCAGAAAAATTTTGTGAGGATAATGAAGTGTACAGGTTAGTTGAAAGAGCACACAAGTTAGTTTTTTCACAGTTTAGTAAACTGTCAAGAAAAAGAAAAGTGACTGCACTTCATAGTTATCGTAAAAGGATCAAAAAAGCAAAAGATGTAGTCACTGTAACCTACATGGTCAAAAAGAAGAAAAAACGTGTTTGATCTTATAGAGATAAGAAATGTTTCATTGATGAAACAATCACTATTTGCTTTGCCTAGCCAGAATGTTTTTTTGTTTGTTTGTTTTTTCCTCTTGCTGCTACTGTCTTTTTTCAATGAGTGTTGTACAGATACTTTGTATAAGAACAAATTGAAGGAACAAATATGAATTGTAAGTAATTAAGATTTAAAAAAAAAAAAAAAACACAATTCTTTGTAATGTTTTATTATTATTATTTTTTTTTTTTTTTGTACAGCTGAACATCAAGAAACAAGAGTTTGAAACAATACAAGTAAACAAAAGTGGGGGAACCTTACTCATCTGTGGAGTCTTTTTTTTTCAGTGCTCTCATCTTTTCCTTAAGACACGCATCTATCAACGAAAAAGTGCCATTTATTACGGCAGGACCAAGACCATGTGTTGCCAGGTCAAATGTGTCCCAATTGTTCTCTAGAGCAGCCTTTAAATCTTTCAAAGTCTTCCTGCAATAAAAAATACAAAAAGCTATTTATTTTTCCAGTTCAACTGATCATTGAATCATTAAGTTAAAGGGTTAGTTCACCCAAAAAAAATAATAAAAAAAAATCGACATTTATTACTCGCCCTCATGTCGTTCTACACCCATAAGATCTTCATTCATCTTCAGAACACAAATTAAGATATTTTTGATCAAATCAAATGGCTCAGTGAGGCCTCCATTGCCAGCAAGACAATTAACACTTTCAGATGCCCAGAAAGGTACTAAAGACATATATAAAACAGGTCTTGTGACTACGGTGGTTCAACCTTAATGTTATGAAGTGAACAAAAATACTTTTTGTGTGCCAAAAATGACAAAATAATGACTTTATTAATCAATATCTAGTCATGGTGATTTCAAAACACAGTTTCATGAAGCTTCAAATCTTTACAAATCTTTTGTTTCAAATAATTTGTGTTCTGAGGATGAACGAACATCTTACAGGTTTGGAATGATATGAGGGTGAGTAATTAATTACAGAATTTTTATTTTTTGGTGAACTATCCCTTTAACATCAAGTGTAGTAGTAAATTGTTATTAAATTACCTGCAGTCTTCGGTTTTGACCATAGCTGCATGGACATTCCCTTCTTCAAGCAAGGCTTCACCCACCTTTTCTGGGGGATGAATTTTGCGGCAAGGAACATTATGTCCCCAGCCAGATCCTTGCATTCATCTAAAATACAAATAAATACAACAGCAAAATTATTTGTAATAATGTCCAACTTATAAGCAGTACAAAAAAAATAACAAAAGATGAAGTATGTGGATACACTCATCGTCCACCTTATTAAGACTACCTGTATATTCATGCAGTTATCTAATTAGCAAATCACGGCAGCAGCATAATGTAAACATAACAACAACATGCAGATACATTCCAAGAGCTCTGGTTAATGATGTTCACATCAACTATCAGAATCAACAACACAACAACCGTGGCATGGTTGTTGGTGCCATATTTCAGATCCTGCTGATATACTGGGATGTTTCTCACACAAAAGTCTCTGAGTTTGCACAGAATGGTACAAAAAATATTAAGTAAGCAATAATTATGGGGGTGCAAATGCCTAATCTGAGGCACAGAAACTGTAAAAGTTGCAGATCACATTTTCCCCATTCTGATGATTGATGTGCTTTTGACCTGTATCTGTATGATTTTATGCAGGGTGCAGTTGCCATATGATTGGCTGCTTGTATGATTCTATGAAGGACATGGTGTACAGGAGTTCCTATTAAAGTGGACAGTGAGTGTATATTCCAAAACTGGTAGTAAAACAGCAAATCAGGCTATTAACATAATATATTGACTTATTTTGGTAAAACTGAACACCATAAAACTTGCCCATAGTGGCAAGACAACTTGTCTACGATTATATTTACTTTTTATTTATACATTTATATAACTGTATAACAATACAGTTATAAGTAATGTGGAATTTCAGTGGAAGTTATATTGTTATAAAATTTTACTATTATAAAGAAACTTATGATTCAAAACCACAAAACAAGGATACTGGTCTCAGAATTCCCTTTAGAGTTATTACTACTACTATATTTTTACCTTCACAAAGTTTGGAGCACTGTGAAGTTAACTTTGTGCGCTTTGAGGGGTTCACCTCCAACTCTGCCAACTTCTCTGTGATTTTCTTTTTTTGTCCCTTGGCCTTCCGTAGATAAGCCACAACAGTGTTTGCTGAGTAACTCTCTGGAGGAGAGCACCTCCTCTGTAGTTCATCTGATGTGACCAGGTATCTGAAATATCAATGTGTTATGTACATTATAAAAATCCTTGAAAAGGCAGAGGTGCTTTATCTTTTAAAAAAAAATCTTTAGAGTATACAAAAGAAAGAAGGATTTGAACCATGGCAATAAGATAATTAACTTGATTTTTAAAATAACTGATATACAGCATAATTTGCTATAATTAATAACCCATTTATATATACAGGCTGGTCATATAATTAGAATATCATCAAAAAGTTGATTTATTTCATTAATTTCATTCAAAAAGTGAAACTTGTATATTATATTTATTCATTACACACAGACTGATATATTTCAAATGTTTATTTCTTTTCATTTTGATGATTATAACTGATAACTAAGGAAAATCCCAAATTCAGTATCTCAGAAAATTAGAATTTAACTTAAGACCAATACAAAGAAAGGATTTTTAGAAATCTTGGCCAACTGAAAAGTATGAACATGAAAAGTATGAGCATGTACAGCACTCAATACTTAGTTGGGGCTCCTTTTGCCTGATATTACTGCAGCAATGCGGCGTGGCATGGAGTCGATCAGTCTGTGGCACTGCTCAGGTGTTATGAGAGCCCAGGTTGCTCTGATAGTAGCCTTCAGCTCTTCTGCATTCTTGGGTCTGGCATATCGCATCTTCCTCTTCACAATACCCCATAGAGTTTTCTATGAGGTTAAGGTCAGGCGAGTTTGCTGGCCAATTAAGAACAGGGATACCATGGTCCTTAAACCAGGTACTGGTAGCTTTGGCACATTTTAAATATATCAGTCTGTGTGTAATGAATGAATATAATATAAGTTTCACTTTTTGAATGAAATTAGTGAAATAAATCAACTTATTGATGATTATATGACCAGCACCTGTATATATTAGGGGTGTGACGAGACGGGTATCTCACGAGACAAGACGAGACTCAAGATTGAGTTCACGAGATGAGACGAGACAAGATTTTTACACACTATTTTTAAGAAATCCTCAATGGCGAAATACATGACTAGAAAACATATTCTGCAGGTGTATTTGAAATGTTTTAACTAATCATCTTGTAATGAATGTCATTTCATTTCTACTTTCTGATTATGAATTATCATATGCAGTAAAAGGCAACAATACTCAAGCACTGTAAAAGGTTTTGCCACAAACTCAACTCACTGACTTCTCTTCTGTATGATTTCAGTCTCTTCAGACCTTACTGTACATGATTTATGAGCTTCTACAACCTTTGACCTCCTAACTGAACTCCTTTCCACAAACTGATCATAGAAATAAAAATAGTATAAATAAAAATGGTAACACTTTACAATAAGGTCTCATTTATTAACATTAATGTATTAACCAACATCAACTAACAATGAGCAATATATTTGCTACAGTATTTATTAAATGTGCTAAAGAGGATGTTTTGTTTTATACATTTTTGCAATATTACTTGAAACTGTCTTTACTAACTGATAAAAGACTATTTATTAGGTGCACTGAAAGGAATAATTTTAATATACATAATCTGTGCACGAGGTAGGGCCTTAAAAACATCAGCCAATCGTTTACGCGATTTGCCCTCTGTCTCAGTAGCCCCTCACTGCAGAACACAAGATCCAGGGGGTGGTTGGATCCCCATCTAGGGGGTGGAGATTGGTAGGTTTAGGGGTGGAGATGGGTAGGTTTAAGGGTGGCAGTGGGTGGGTTTAGGGATCAGGGGGTGGAGACGGGTAGGTTTAGGTATATGTAAGGTGGGAGGAGTTGGATCTGTATCCAACCACGCCCCCTGGATGTTGTGTTCTGCAGTGAGGACCATCTCCTCTGTCTTGTCAATCACTGCCACGACGTTCCATGTGAGAGACGTGCGCGGATTGGCCCTCTGGCTTGTCAATCACTGCCATGACGTTCCTTGTGAGAGACGTGCGCGGCTGCGCGCTCCAGTAACACTGCACACTCCACAGGCGCTGCATACAATGTTTTTGTCAGGAGACAGGAGTAACAACTGCAGATTATGAGTTACCTGCGGTGAGTCCGATATAATGAATCCACTAAGTGTGTGCGCAGCTTTAAGTGAATGTAAATTGATACTTATGACTGATCGCGCTCAAACGCGTCCAGTCAGAGCCAGCTGCGTTTAGTCTGCGATTACAGTCGGTATTCAAATTCCATGTGAAAGTATATAAATCTGCTTCAGGAGCAGGAAACAATCGCTGTATGTTGAGCACAGTCTTAGAATATTTTAGATAGTCGTTAAATGTGTGCCCGGATTAATAACACAGCGAATGCCGGTGGTAAACACTCGTGTTCCGATACTCGTGTACGAGTTTTGGGAGGCGTTCACACGAAATGAGCTGTGAAGGAGGGGGGTTGTTCTTATGCATGCGCTCATTTCAAAAACTCACTCGACGAAAACATCCTCTTTAGCACCTTTAATCTTTATGTTAGTTAATAAAAATAGTCATTCATTGTTAGTTCATGATAGTTCACAGTGCATTAACTAATGTTAACAAATGAAACCTTACTGTTTGTGCTTAATAAGATTAAGAGAAAACTGTTATTCATTTTTAATGGTACTTTACAATAAGTGCAACTATAATCGCACACTTTCAATATTCAAAGTGCAAATACAACCAAAATTTTCTTTGATACAGAGCTAAGAGATGGTTACAACTACACTACCCAGCATAAAATATCTTTGATATTGAGAGATATTTGCATTCATCAGGGAGCTGCTTTCAAAATGCGGGGTATTGAAATCGCGTTTGAATGCGCGCTCACGTTTACTTTCACTTTCGTGATTGCGCGTAACTCTGTAAATATGAAGCCGCGGCGATCATTATCCAACTGAAATAATTGTTTTTTATTTAAATACAAGGAAAAATGTCAGTGGAGGCGTAATGTAAATGTAGCGGTGGCATATTCTTTCCTAATCATCCTAACACTCTGTCATGGCAACATCACAAGAATACTTTTCGCCTTGACGAGAAATCTCATCACATTTTAGTCTCGCGAGATCTCGTGACACATATATACATATATATATATATATATATATATATATATATATATATATATATATATATATATATATATATATATATATATATATATATACACATACACACACACATTTATTTTAATTTTTTTTTTTTTTACCTTTTTGCTTGATGAGAGTCTGAAACTTTTAAAACACTTTCCACCAGGAATCCCCCTGGAAGGGTGAATAAAAAGAAAAGTAACAGTATCAGTATGGGAGAGGCATAGCATGCTTTCATTTAAATTAAGTTAAAAGTAATTACTATGTCTATAGATTAATAAATGCATTGTGGTTTTCTTTGTTTATATCAGTGTCAATATAAACACTGGTTCTTTACTACACAAATCAACACACAAATCACATTGTTCACTGCAGTAACATTAAAACCACTGATTTTTTTTTTTTTTTTTTTTTACAATGGCTAAAACCTTCCACAGGTTAAAGAAGTACATAGCAGCAGCAAATGGCATAATATCTCAATATTAACAACCTTAAATGACATGAAAATTCATGTAGGACAAAGTGTCCACAAATTTTTAAGCAAATTTGTGTTTTTCCAAGATCTTACTTAAGACTTTACCTTGAACTTGGTTAAGTCCCGAGCTGCTTTCTTCCTGAATTCCTTCATTTTGTTTGCTTCCTCCTGAGCTGTCTTCTCCCTCAGGTTCGTCCTCTCTTTCTCCTGAGCTGTCTTCTCCCTCAGGTTCATTCTCTCTTCCTCCTGAGCTGTCTTCTCCCTCAGGTTCGTCCTCTCTTTCTCCTGAGCTGTCTTCTCCCTCAGGTTCGTTCTCTCTTTCTCCTGATCTGTCTTGTCCCTCAGGTTCATCCTCTCTTTCTCCTGATCTGTCTTGTCCCTCAGGTTCGTCCTCTCTTTCTCCTGATCTGTCTTGTCCCTCAGGTTCGTCCTCTCTTTCTCCTGATCTATCTTGTCCCTCAGGTTCATTCTCGCTTTCTCCTGAGCTGTCTTCTAACATAATTGATGTATTTAGAAATAATATTAAATGAATAGAGAACAGACTATCTGTTAGTCAATTTTAATAATAGTTTATACAACCTCTAAAAATGTAAAAGTGCCATATAGGGTTAGTTTGCCCTGAAAAAAATATCTGTCATTAAGTAGATCCACACCCGTAAGACCTTTGTTCATCTTCGGAACACAAATTAAGATATTTTTGATCAAATCTGATGGCTCAGTGAGGCCTCTCTTGACAGCAAGATAATCAACACTATCAGATGCCCAGAAAGCTACTAAAAACATGTTTAAAACAGTTCATGTGGCTACAGTGGTTCAACTTTAATGTTATGAAGTGATGAGAACACTTTTTGTGCACCAAAAAACGAAATGACTTTATTCAACTATAGGCTATCTAGTGATGGGTGATTTCAAAACACTGGTTCGTGAAGCTTTGAAGCTCTATGAATCTTTTGTTTTGAATCAGTGGTTCAGAGCGCATATCAAACTGCCAAAGTCACGTGAACCATTGACATTAAAAAACACTTATGCTGTAACGAAGCCTCGATTACTGAAATCATGTGACTTCAGTGATCCGAACGTCTGATTTGAAACAAAAGATTTGTAAAGCTTAAAAGCTTCATGAAGCAGTGTTTTGAAAATCAGCCCAATACTGAGGATGACGAAGGTCTTACGGGTGTGGAACGACTTGAGAGTGAGAAATTAATGACCGAATTTTCATTTTTGGGTGAACTAACCCTAAACTTTGCAGTTGTTAGAAGGATTATTTTATAATGTAGTCACAAGGGTCATTTAATCCAAAATGTACTACCTTTGCAAAAAAGACACTCCGGTTTCCCAGGAAGACATCTTTTATGAATACTGACAAAACATATTGAACATTTTTCCTAGAAAGATCATTTGCATGAAAAAAAGGTTAGATCAAGGTTATCCAATTCCTAAGGAACATTTATTTATTGTATTTATCTTTTATTCCCCAACTAATTAAACAATTTAATCTGGTGTACTAGATCTAAAAACCAATGGACAAACATCAGTTGAAGCTTAGAATCTAACTTTATTTTCTAATATTTAAATTGTCATTTGCATCAGTTGCCTTGTTTTTCCTGGGTACTTTATGAAAACAGATGCCACAAATACCTGACCTATCTGAAACACATAGGAAACATATTTGCTGCATTATTAATCTTTCGACAGGAAACAACCAATAGGAACGTCTCAGGTTACGTATGTAACCATGGTTCCCTGAGAACAGAGAATGAGACTCTGTGCTGACAGCGCTATAGGGAACGTCCTCCTTGACCCGTGCTCGAAATGCCAAAAATCACAACACTCCAATCCTATTGGCTGGCGACAGCCTATCACATCAAACGGTAGAGAGAAAAGACAAAAGGATGTCGTCTGTTGCCCCAGGCGCTCCCTTTATACGTCACGGTTCGCGCCGTTTGATGTGATAGACTGTCGCCGGCCAATAGGATTGGAGTGTTGTGATTTTTGGCATTTTGAGCACAGGTCAAGGAGGACGTTCCCCATAGCACTGTCAGCGCAGAGTAGAAGTTCCCTTTCGAAAGGGAACTCTAAATTCATACATGAGCATGGTACTTACCAAGTGAACTAAAGAGAAGTGTCCCCAGATGCTCCCTCTCTTCCTGGATAGGAGAGCACGTAAGGTATCCCCCCGAGCCTCCAAGTATGGCCTCAGCAAACTAAACGTGTTCCAAAAAGAATGATTAGTTCAATGCCATAATCAACTGGAATTTTGTAGAATTTCTAAAACCAATAAACCAATTAGTCATATGAAATATATGCAATATCATTACAAATGACAAAAGTTTCATGATCCAAAAAACTGACAATGATTTTTTAGTAGTAGTAATAATAATAATAAATGAAAAGCATTTTACCACAGCTGTGAAAACACCACATGAAATGCTATACGCATGCTATTACCGCATGAACATGCTGTAAGCTATGTTTCCTGAGTACTCTTTTCCATGGCCCCTGGTAGCCTTTTGAAGCAGCAAATGTGCTGAAATGTAGATAAAGATTAAAATATGTAATGCAGATGTGTAAAATAAAGTTTACATAGAAAAACAAAAATGTAATTTTGTTTTTTGGGGGTAAAAAATGCCTGTACCTCCAGTTTTCTGCTATTTTGTTATATTGTTCATCTGTTTCCCCAAGTGAATTAAGGTATGTAATTGTACGGTCAACAATGCTGCAGTGCTAGAAAAAAACAAAAACAAATATGTTACACTGAGAGCCAATATGCTTGACATGTTTATAATATGTACATAGTTACTTGGTAAGTAACTTACAAAAAAAGTCCAATGATTCCCGTCCTCCAAAAAGGGACCAACAACTTCAGTTTTATTTTCAAATATGTTCTTCTTAAAAGGAAAGTAAAATTTTGAATGTAAAATGAAATGTATGTAATACCTTTAATTCAGTAAGAGCAAATTAAAAACTATTCTGTGAGACTAGCAATGAATATTTGTCTATATTAGTTATACCTGTAACACTGGTAAGAACTGGCTTTTCAAGTTTTGTCAGGGTACTTCTTACCTTCGTAAAATAACTGCTCCTAGCCCGGGTGTCACCCTCCAGAATGTGACCCAGGGTCTGATTATTAATGGCCAAAACATCTGGCCGCTTCTAAACAAAAAAATGAAAGGTACTGACAATCATTTTTAAAATAAGTGCAACTTCACAAGGTCAACGAAGTGCATGAAAAAAAGCAAACTAATTATCCGAACAATACCAGCGTCCATTTTATGACCATTTTGATGTCTTCATTCACAAGTGTTGATGGTACTGTTCCAATAATTATTGTATTGAAAATACTCCTAGGCAGGGTTGGGCCATAACGAAAATATATATCACAATACGTCAAGACATTTTCACAATACATGATAAAATACTCAGGTGTGTTAGATTAGACTGGTGTCTTCCCCTTATATAGAAAGTGTTCAAATTAGTTTAGTTAACATCTTACCCTGCTGAACAGATGGAACAAGGCATCCATTATCTAAGGAGACATCAACCAAAGAAAAAAAGAGGGAAAAAAAGAAAAAACACAAAATTACAAATACTAAAAGTGATAGCAAACTTGTTTTGAGAACTTTTGAGTTCAAGCTTTCAAAATTAGTGTTTTGAGGAGAAACTGTGAAAAGAATAAAACTTCTGAATGCCTTACATTTATATTTCTAATGATTTTATCCAAACTAACTTACATGCATAAAAGGGATAGTTCTATGGTAGTTAATTCAGTTATATTTTCCAAGATCAATGTATAGTACTCTAGTACACTAAAAATAACACAGTAAAATGAATCTATTGAGTACTGCAGCTCTGAGAGCAGCATATAGTACACTAAAATAACACAATAATATGCATCTATTGAGTACTGCAGCTCTGAGAGCAGCATATAGTACACTAAAATAACACAGTGATATGAATCTATTGAGTACTGCAGCTCTGAGAGCAGCATATAGTACACTAAAATAACACAGTGATATGAATCTATTGAGAACTGCAGCTCTGAGAGCAGCATATAGTACACTAAAATAACACTGTAATATGAATCTATTGAGTACTGCAGCTCTGAGAGCAGCATATAGTACACTAAAATAACACAGTAAAATGAATCTATTGAGAACTGCAGCCCTGAGAGCAGCATATAGTACACTAAAATAACAGCGATATGAATCTATTGAGTACTGCAGCCCTGAGAGCAGCATATAGTACACTAAAATAACAGCGATATGAATCTATTGAGTACTGCAGCCCTGAGAGCAGCATGTAGTACACTAAAATAACACAGTAATATGAATCTATTGAGTACTGCAGCCCTGAGAGCAGCATGTAGTACACTAAAATAACACAGTAATATGAATCTATTGAGTACTGCAGCTCTGAGAGCAGCATGTAGTACACTAAAATAACACAGTAATATGAATCTATTGAGTACTGCAGCCCTGAGAGCAGCATGTAGTACACTAAAATAACACAGTAATATGAATCTATGAGTACTGCAGCCCTGAGAGCAGCATGTAGTACACTAAAATAACACAGTAATATGAATCTATTGAGTACTGCAGCTCTGAGAGCAGCATGTAGTACACTAAAATAACACAGTTATATGAATCTATTGAGTACTGCAGCTCTGAGAGCAGCATGTAGTACACTAAAATAACACAGTAATATGAATCTATTGAGAACTGCAGCCCTGAGAGCAGCATGTAGTACACTAAAATAACACAGTAATATGAATCTATTGAGTACTGCAGCTCTGAGAGCAGCATGTAGTACACTAAAATAACACAGTAATATGAATCTATTGAGTACTGCAGCTCTGAGAGCAGCATGTAGTACACTAAAATAACACAGTAATATGAATCTATTGAGTACTGCAGCTCTGAGAGCAGCATGTAGTACACTAAAATAACACAGCAATATGAATCTATTGAGTACTGCAGCCCTGAGAGCAGCATGTAGTACACTAAAATAACACAGTAATATGAATCTATTGAGTACTGCAGCCCTGAGAGCAGCATGTAGTACACTAAAATAACACAGTAATATGAATCTATTGAGTACTGCAGCCCTGAGAGCAGCATGTAGTACACTAAAATAACACAGTAATATGAATCTATTGAGTACTGCAGCCCTGAGAGCAGCATGTAGTACACTAAAATAACACAGTAATATGAATCTATTGAGTACTGCAGCTCTGAGAGCAGCATATAGTACACTAAAATAACACAGTAAAATGAATCTATTGAGAACTACAGCCCTGAGAGCAGCATATAGTACACTAAAATAACACAGTAATATGAATCTATTGAGAACTGCAGCTCTGAGAGCAGCATATAGTACACTAAAATAACACAGTAAAATGAATCTATTGAGTACTGCAGCCCTGAGAGCAGCATGTAGTACACTAAAATAACACAGTAATATGAATCTATTGAGAACTGCAGCTCTGAGAGCAGCATATAGTACACTAAAATAACACAGTAAAATGAATCTATTGAGAACTACAGCCCTGAGAGCAGCATATAGTACACTAAAATAACAGCGATATGAATCTATTGAGTACTGCAGCTCTGAGAGCAGCATATAGTACACTAAAATAACAGCGATATGAATCTATTGAGTACTGCAGCCCTGAGAGCAGCATATAGTACACTAAAATAACACAGTAATATGAATCTATTGAGAACTGCAGCTCTGAGAGCAGCATATACTACACTAAAATAACACAGTAATATGAATCTATTGAGAACTGCAGCCCTGAGAGCAGCATATAGAAATTTCTGAACGAATTGAGAACTGCAGCCCTGAGAGCAGCATATAGAAATTTCTGAACGAATAGGCTGTTCCCAGAGTGCTTTATCAAGGCACCTCAGTGGGAAGTCTGTGGGAAGGAAAAAGTGTGGCAAAAAACGCTGCACAACGAGAAGAGGTGACCGGACCCTGAGGAAGATTGTGGAGAAGGACCGATTCCAGACCTTGGGGGACCTGCGGAAGCAGTGGACTGAGTCTGGAGTAGAAACATCCAGAGCCACCGTGCACAGGCGTATGCAAGAAATGGGCTACAGAGAAGCAGCACTGGACTGTTGCTCAGTGGTCCAAAGTACTTTTTTCGGATGAAAGCAAATTTTGCATGTCATTCGGAAATCAAGGTGCCAGAGTCTGGAGGAAGACTAGGGAGAAGGAAATGCCAAAATGCCTGAAGTCCAGTGTCAAGTACCCACAGTCAGTGATGGTTTGGGGTGCCATGTCAGCTGCTGGTGTTGGTCCACTGTGTTTTATCAAGGGAAGGGTCAATGCAGCTAGCTATCAGGAGATTTTGTAGCACTTCATGCTTCCATCTGCTGAAAAGCTTTATGGAGATGAAGATTTCGTTTTTCAGCACGACCTGGCACCTGCCCACAGTGCCAAAACCACTGGTAAATGGTTTACTGACCATGGTATTACTGTGCTCAATTGGCCTGCCTACTCTCCTGACCTGAACCCCATAGAGAATCTGTGGGGATATTGTGAAGAGAAAGTTGAGAGACGCAAGACCCAACACTCTGGATGAGCTTAAGGCCGCTATCGAAGCATCCTGGGCCTCCATAACACCTCAGCAGTGCCACAGGCTGATTGCCTCCATGCCACGCCGCATTGAAGCAGTCGTTTCTGCAAAAGGATTTCCCGACCAAATATTGAGTGCATAACTGAACATAATTATTTGAAGGTTGACTTTTTTTGTATTAAAAACACTTTTCTTTTATTGGTCGGATGAAATGTGCTAATTTTTTGAGAATTTTGGGTTTTCGTGAGCTGTATGCCAAAATCATCAGTATTAAAACAATAAAAGACCTGAAATATTTCAGTTGGTGTGCAATGAATCTAAATGATATGAAAGTTTAATTTTTATCATTACATTATGGAAAATAATGAACTTTTTCACAATATGTTAATTTTTTGAGAAGGACCTGTAGTACACTAAAATAACAGTATTATGAATCTATTGAGAACTGCAGCCCTGAGAGCAGCATATAGTACACTAAAATAACACAGTAATATGAATCTATTGAGTACTGCAGCTCTGAGAGCAGCATATAGTACACTAAAATAACACAGTAATATGAATCTATTGAGTACTGCAGCTCTGAGAGCAGCGACTCAAATTCCCGACCGTAAACGGATTCCCCGTACTGTTTCTGTCCTCGTGCTATGCAACGGTCGTGTTGTTGTTGCGTTCAGTGTAGACAGCTTTTAGCTGTCGCCGCGCTGCGATAAAAGATTGCGTCTGGTGTACACACGGTGTAACTCCTGCTTTAAGAGCAGCATAGTTGACCAAAAATAACATCGATATGAAATTATTTCCGTTCTGTCTTCGCATATATCGGCTTTACAGACAGCTTGTTTAACCCCATTTAGACCATTAGAAGCTTATGTGCAGTGGAGTTAGCAGTCGAATCAAAATACAAATGATCCGATATTAGACGATGATAGTTCTGTGCATTTTCAATGTTCCCCAATTATCTTAGTACATTTTAGAGGCCGTTTATCTCAGAATTTTAACAAAATATATTGTAAATTCACTTACCGCTACAAAACCCGCGATCTATCAACAGTCGATAACGTATCTAGAATCCCTTTAAATTTTATGAAAAAATGGTTGAAGGAATTTTAGTTACTTGATCCCGCCTCTGCTTCAATTTCATTGGTTGAATCTGTAAACCAATCATTTTCCTTTCTGCCCTCAGAACATGTTTGAGTAAGTAAAACTCCCATCTGCTGGTCAAGGGCACCTCAGTCATGGTATTCCCGGCCCAAGACTCAAACCCACAACCTTAGGGTTAGGAGTTAAACTCTCTAACCACTAGGCCAGGACTTCCCCAAGCGACATGTTTTAGCAACATTTTTCTGCAGCAGTGTATGATTGTATCAGTTTACAGTGCATGGAGCATGGAGACAGCATGGAGAATGTTGAACAGGGCAAGTTAAGACATGGATCATCACACCAGTATACAAAAATATGTCTACAGATAGGCCTACGTTTATATAGGTTCATTTCATTTGTTACAGGCAGTGATGTATTCAACAAATGATATCAACTAATAACAGACACAGTTTTAAAGCATCGCAAGCTACAAATGAAGAGAACAAAGAACTGTAATCGATGTACAAAACTAGCTGAAGTTTGCTGTGCTTTATCCTAACATTACACAAAGAATGTCTGCAATCATTCAGTCAGGGACGACTGCACAAAACGTGCACTGTAAACTAATAAAAACATTATAAACGGTAATGAAATGATAAACAAATATAGTTTGTGCAACGCTGGAAATATATTTACCCCCTTTTTTTTTTTTTTTTTTTTTTTTTTTTTAAATGTCCCATACCTTTAAACCTGCTGATATGCAAGGAGCGTGAAGTGAAATCCTCACGTCCAACTGGTTCTACTCTCAGGTCCGGGAAGCTCATCAATATTCATGTATGCTCCCCCCACTGAAACCGAAAATCTCGTCTGACCGGTCAGAACACCAAACTAAGCCAGAGAAGGAATCGAGTTCAACAGATTTATCGTTACAGGCATATGCAGAGGGGGAGCAAGGTTATAGTGAAGTAACAAACAAATAAACATATATTCTAACAAACAGTACAGCCTTATGATTTCCACGATGCGGAAAACGCGGATGGAATCGCGGAATCCTGTCAGAAAAACTGTATTAACAGTTTAACGTGGAATGTCATGGAATTTATCAGATTTTGAATGAATTAAAAAAGTAGGTAATTACACTTAAATCAAATCGCAATATGGACTAGTATCTGTAAACATTATGCTGCATAATATTAATCCTGCATGTTCTGCTTGTCTCTGTTAATAAATGTGGCACAGACTCGCAGTTTAATTTACTACACACATAGTCTACTGAAGCACAATATCTCCAGAACTGCTCCAATAGTCACTTCATGAGCATTTGACCGTTTGATTTGAGTAAAACTAGCATCATATCACATACACATACAGATACAAGTTTGCTTATTTTTCAGTAATTAAAAGATAAATTAAATTAATGTTTTATGCCTTCATTTGATAACCAGAAAAATTTAAATACACAACACAGAGTTTCTAATTTAATAAATTAAGTTGTTTTATGCATTCAACTAATTAGACATGCTAAAACAGAATTTGGTAGCATTAAAAAATAATTGCGAGTAATTGTTATGATTGACAGTGAACTATCTAAACATTGTAGCAATGGATGTGTAAGGTCCAGGCACTCGGTCCAAGGAAGGTATCCGGTGCTGGCTGAAGGTTTCCTGCGTGTTCGGTCTTTTCAGTGCATAGAGTTATTCAATTTAGGTTAACCTCTAATCTGACTCCATTTAATGATCTAATCTGACTCCATTTTAGTATGACCTCGAATTTAGGTTGAAAGGCAAATTGGTTGTTTGTCTGTCTGTAATTATTATTATTCTCACATTTGATTATTCTATTTATTCTTTAATATTATTGTACTCGTTCATTCGGGTGCTCATGTCACTAACAAGGATACAACATAATCTGGTAGTGTGGTAATAATTATAGAGTATAATCTACTAGAGTCAATATAACAATTTATTATCAGTCAGGTAAATATGTATTCTGCCAATTACATACCAAATTCAAACATATCAAATCATATCAATACAAAACATCAAATTCTCAAAGATGAATCTAAAAGTAAAATATGCATACCTGACCTTAGAAAATGCATAGTATAGAGTGAAGAGACACACACCACACTACGGGCTTTCTGGCTACAGAATCGCCGTCATTCTTTTGCTGCAATTCTTTAAATACCTCAGACCAAGACAAACATCCCCCGAGATGAAGACAGAAACTAACAATTGGAATTTGCATTAACTCGGGTCCCAAACCTGAGTGGTTTACAACTCAAAGGGAACAGAAGGTAATTTACATGGAGGACCCTGGGAAAGGGCACTCCCATCACAGTAATCAAAATATCTCTTGACTCTTAGGATCTGTATTAACTTTTAGTCTACTTTTGTAAGATGTTGTAAGAAGTTGCACTGAGACATTTCAAATTATACTAGACATAACTATTAGTTCTCTTGCATTGACATTTTCATGTAATCATTTTGAGCAGATTGAGTAGAAGGAAGCATGGGTGAAGGGATTTAAAATGAAACAAATGGCCAGAAGGGAAGGAGGTCTCCTGCACCTCCACTCTGTGGGGTGTCTCGAAGATGCCCGTGTATGTTTGTATTGTCTGTTTCTCAGGAGATCAAAGTATCTCAGGTTCTTTGTCCCCCGTTTGACCCCCAATGGGTCACATTCAGATGAATCCAATGGGGTCAGTGTTAGATGATTGTTTATCTTCGAGATGTTATCTCAAAATTGTCTTTGTGATGTTAGCAGCTGTAGAACCCTTCTGAGGGCTGTATTCATCTGCAGAACACTCAGTCTCAGCAGGTGTGTGTCACTTGAGTTTGGCAGGTGGATGAATGTCTCCGGGGTTTCTACCTGTGGTTGAGCTCAGCATGTGAGCACAGTTCAGTGGGTCAATCTGAGTCTTTACGACTTGTTCAGTTTATGCATCATTCCTTTATGGAGAAACCTCTTCTCCTTGTGGCACCTTCTCTAGGATGATAGTCTGACCCATATTCGTGAATCCTCTCACCTCCAGTGGTACGGTTGTCTGGGCAGACTTCAATAGGTGAAGGTGTTCTCCTTGCTTACACACTGATTTGTGTGGGACACCTGAAAAGCATCTTAGTGGCCATTCAATGACTGAATTCTGATCATCTTAATGTCATCACCCATGGAGTAAGGTAGAAAAGTCATAAGTTAACAATTTTAATCATGTTTATTGTCATTAGTGATGTGTTGGGAAACCAGAGGCCCTCTGGCTTGTCAACTACCCTAATAACAATCAGTAAGATTCAATATTTTAAATTGTAAAGGCTTGTCTGGCTCTGTGTTCAAAAATTTGCGCCATTGATCTGTGACTAGTCATGCAAATGTGTGTTACAGTGTTGTTCCATGAGTTTTCAGACGGTTGCAGATAGTAGATATGTTGTATCTTTTGTAATGTAACTAATTCTATTGTGTGAGGCTATGTGGTTCTGTCAGTGTGAAGATGGACAATAGATCTTTAGTGGAGTATCACGTTTGTAATCCAAGCCATCATTGTCTTCTGTTTGTAGTGTACAGACTGGATAGTCTATATGAGGTGATTATGTAATGGTGGAGGTGTGTGTTCTGTGCTCATGTCTGGGAGATGGATGGAGCCTAATCTATAGCAATCTGTGTTGCAAAAATTTAGTTCTGGTTCTAATCCGGGAGGCCATGTAGATATTTGTGTAGTGATGTTCTACTGTGAGGTGTGAATGGCCCCTTCAAGTGTCTTTGCATCCATCTCCCACATTTCAGGTTATGTTCTAACAAGGTTGTTCTGTTGTCCTGGTTTGATGCAGATGGGACCAGGCACCTTCCTGGCATCTGTTCTCCAAAGAATTGCAGTGGTCAACCTGAGACAGAAACAAACACAAAGAAAACCACAGTTAATTTTGAACTTTTCATCAGTGTCATGTTCAGGCATGTATAATTATTTTAACTACATTCATCCTCATGTATTGTAATTTTAATTCCAGATGTCACATGAAACGGAGTTACGTTGGTCGATCTGAATTACTGCTACTGCTTCAGCGCAGTCTTGAGTGTGTAACACCTGATGCTGCTCTTGCAGTGGAGCTCTCACAGTCTGCTGGGGACATTTTCTAGATAAATTGGTGTTTTTATCACCCATGTCGTCATGAATTTCAATAGACCAATGTCCATGGCTTTAGTTGCATTTGCTCTCATTACAGTCAGATCTGCACTGTAAAAAAAAAAATCGTAAAATAATGGTAAAAAGTCTGGCAGCAAAGTTGCCAACCACTTACCGTCAAATTACAGTAAACAACCTTAAATTATTTTACAGAAAAATGTTGTTTTTTTGAAAACAGATATTTACCGTAAACATTTTCTGTATTTTTACAGTCAAACTGCTGTAGAAAGAAAAAAATATCTCATAAAAAAATCTCGGTTGAATGTTAAACGAATGTATAAATCTGTATAAAAACTTAAAAATATTGCAGAAATACCTTAAAATGACATAATTAAAACAAAGACTTCTGTTTTAATACAGTATTATTTGGTATATTTTTAAGATAATCCAATCCATCTACAAGAACTCCTTGTCAAAGTAAAGACTTTTCTATGTAAAACACACAGAAATAGTTGTATAATTACCTTCAGATACCTTAATTTAAAGCCCAATACCAGTATATCGATCGATTTAAACTTTTATTTTATGTCATTATTCAATCTATTTACAGTAAATTCCTGTTAAATATTGGTTTTATCCTGTACAAAAAAAAAAAACAAGATCTTGTGATATTAAGTTTCAGAAACATATTTTTAACTGTTATTGCTTTATATAAACATTATTTGACAGTAATAACAAGCAACTCTCCAATATTTCTAAATACTATTACCATTTAAATACGGGGGTTTACTTTATATAAACATTATTTGACAGTAGTTACAAGTAACTCTCCAATATTTCTAAATACTATTACCATTTAAATACGGTAGTTTACATTATATAAACATTATTTGACAGTAATTACAAGTAACTCTCCAATATTTCTAAATACTATTACCATTTAAATACGGTAGTTTACTTTATATAAACATTATTTCACAGTAATTACAAGTAACTCTCCAATATTTTTAAATACAATTACCATTTAAATACGGGGGTTTACTTTATATAAACATTATTTCACAGTAATTACAAGTAACTCTCCAATATTTCTAAATACTATTACCATTTAAATACGGGGGTTTACTTTATATAAACATTATTTCACAGTAATTACAAGTCACTCTCCAATATTTCTTAATACTATTACTATTTAAATACGGGGGTTTACTTTATATAAACATTATTTGACAGTAATTACAAGTAACTCTCCAATATTTCTACATATTTGTACCATTTAAATACGGGGGTTTACTTTATATAAATATTATTTGACAGTAATAACAAGCAACTCTCCAATATTTCTTCACACTTTAACCATTTACGTACAGGGGATTACCTTATACAAACATTATTTTTAGTAATTACAAGCAACCCTCCAATATTTCTACATATTTTTACCTTTAATGTATGGGGCTTTACCTTATAAAAACATTTGTATTAGGGTAATTATAAGCAACTTCCCAATATATCTATATAGCTACATACGTTTACTATTAATATATGGGGGTTTACCTTATATAAACAATACTTGACAATAATTACAAACACATCTCCAATAACTTTACATGCTTTTACCATTAATGTACAAGGGTTTACTTTATATAAACAATATATTATAGTGATTAAAGGCAACTATCCAATAAATCTATATACTTTTACCATCAATGTATGAGGTATACTTTTATATAAACATTGCAACTTTCCAATATATCAACATGACATTTACTCAATGTATGGGTTCACTTTATATAAACATTAATGGACAGTAATTACAAGCAATTCTCCAATATATGTAAAAAAACACATATAAAAAAACTTTATATGTAAAGTTTATTTTATGTAAACAATATTTGATAGCAATTACAAGCAACTGTCCAATATATGTACATACTTTTTCCATTACGGCATGGGGTTTACTTTATATAACTACTGTTTCACAGTAATAATAAGCAACTCCGATATATACAGAACTTCCTTATAAGTGCATGGGACTAACCTTATATGAACATAATTTGACAGTAATAACAAGCAACTCCAATATATCTACAGACTTTTCTTATTAGTGCATGGGATTTACTTAATATAAATATTATTATTTGACAGCAATTACAAGCAACATTACAGTTTATGTCCACACATTCCGTATTAGTATATGGTGTTTTGAATGTACAAAAACCGGAAGGTCTATGTTAAGAGCATTTGCATCAACAACTTTCACTAAATACATACATACATTTTTCTGACATTTTACAGCAATGTCCCATCCTTTCACTGCAAATCCTCATTTGAGATGTATATTTCCCCTCGAAAGAAAAATGTTAAGTCATGTGATTGATTCCTTTCAGAGTGAACACAGTGAATCTGACTGCAGTAGATGTGAACGATATGAATAAAAGTTATGTTAATTCAACCAGTGCACATACCTGTATTTACTTCCTATTTTCGGTCGAAGTCCACAGTAGTCAATTGTCGAGTTCTCCACTGTTGCTTAGTTACTTATGATCGCGCGCGTGAACTCGACAATCGACTTCTGTGGACTTCGACAGGAAGTAAATACAAGTATGTGCGCTGGTTGAATTAACATCACTTTTATTCATATCTTTCACATCTACTGCAGTCAGATTCACCGTGTTCACTCTGAAAGGAATCACTCACATGGCTGGGCACTTGTAATGACACATCAAGCATGTTAAGAGGCTAAAAGCAGGTTTAAAACTTGCCCCATTTAAGTCAACAGGGTGCAAATTTTAAAAAGAGGATAACACAGTGTAGGCAACACCGATTTTTGTCGTTGTTCTCTGTACTGACAGCACACCAAATTTACAAAAAAATGAGCTCAATGTTAAAATTGACCAGAGTTCTCCTTTAACAAGCGGCTCCAGATTTTACACGTGATAACATCACAATTTGAGTCTTCTCTAGTTTGTGGCTTTGGGAGAAAGTAGCTCATGTTCACAACAGAATAAGGATAAATGCCCAAAAAGTTTATGGGGTTAGATTTCGGTCACAATTCTGCATGCGCAAGATCACATTTTGAGCATGCGAAAGGGCATTTCGCACGCGTGTGAACTCAGTTTTGCAGAGAAATATCTGTCTCTCAGATAATAAAATATTTAGAGCGAACAAAAATCAATTTTGCTTTTTAAAATAAGTATTTGGATGTGTGCAGATGTTCTCTTTCGCATGTGCAAAGTTTCACTTTCTTGCTCCTCTCATACCAGCCCTGAGTGCTCTCTAAGCGCAGACGGCTCGCTTGCTCAACACAACCCAGCGTTAAAATATGCCATAATTCCAGCCAATCAGAGATGAGGCTGCTAAATTGTGATTGGCTGGCTTGACAATCGATCACAAGACTCCCTGCATCACCGACTGTGGAAGAGGAAAAAATACACGGTGGAAGATTTTTATGTTTAATTTGTTTAAAGGGTTAGTTCACCCTCATGTTGTTCCAACCCCGTAAGACCTTCGTTCATCTTCGGAACACAAATTAAGATATTTTTGATTAAATCTGAGAGCTGGATCACTCCACACCATAGACTTCTATAGACGTTATAAATTGCTGGCCCAGAAAATGTATTAAAGACATCGTTAATATAGTCCAAGTGACTACAGTGGCTCAATCTTAAGTTTATAAAGCGACGAGAATATTTTTTGTGCACAAAAAAATAAATAAATAAATAAATAAATAAATAACGACTTTATTCCACTATTCATTTCCCTCTCTCTGGGCCTCGAGTGTTTTCACGTAGTGTGATAGCGCAGCACGTCTGTGTTGTACGTCACACACACCACACACATGACCAGCATCGGCCAATAGTGAGCCTACGTGTGACCAGCGTGTGAGGTACAACACAGGACGTGCTGCGCTATCACACTACCGTGAAAAGACTCGAGGCACAGAGAGAAGGAAATGAATAGTGGAATAAAGTCGTTATTTGTGTTTATTTTTTGCGCACAATAAGTATTCTCGTCACTTTATAAACTTAAGATTGAGCCACTGTAGTTACTTGGACTATATTAACGATGTCTTTAATACATTTTCTGGGCCAGCAAGTTATAACGTCTATAGAAGTCTATGGTGGAGGGATCCAGCTCTCAGATTCAATCAAAAATATCTTAATTTGTGTTTTCCGAAGATGAACGAAGGTCTTACGGGGTTGGAACAACATGAGGGTGAGTAATTACTGACAGAATTTTCATTTTTGGGTGAACTAACCCTTTAATGGCTTGAACACTTCAATTTAAGTTCAAATGTCTAATCAAATCGTACTATTGCTGTACATAATGGCATGTCCCAGTGTTTCCTACACCTCAAGTGGTAGTTCTAACTCCTTTCTGAACTGCAAGTTATTTAATTAACATTAATAAAATATGAATGTGACCAAGCTGGGGTCTCAAATGTTACACATTTTCAGAAATGAAGATGGACAGACTTTTCCCCTCTTAATGAGATAAGTGTGTAAAAATGGTACATCACTCGCATCAGAATAAAAAGCCATCAAATATAGGCCCACGTAGAAATGCAATGTAATAACGTTAAAATAATAATCAATCTACTTCATATCCTTGGAATTATTTAAACAAAAACATTCACTGCAGAGATGTTCTGTAAAAACAACTATCGTACAAAAAATATATACTGTATTTTCTTATATACTATTTAGGATGGATAGTGTGCACATTGGGATGCAGGCTTGTTCCCCTCAATTTGATCTGACATCTGAAAAATACAGCAGTGATGTGGATATTAATCATTTTAAAATATGTGCTTTATGTGGGTCTTTTCCAGGAGTATGACGCGTTGATGAAGTATTAGACATGTTTTTGATATTTGTTTTAGTTAAATTAAATGTTATATTAATTAAAGGTGCTCTAAGTGATGTCACACGTTTTTTAGGCCAAAACATTTTTTGTCACATCCAGCAAACATCTCCTCACTATCCTCTAGCTGCCTGTCCCCTGAACACACTGTAAAAAAAACGCGGTCTCTCTAGACACCACAGGCTCCACAAACAACAAGAAAAACAAACTGTGCTCACCCGCACCACGAAACATAACAAACTGTTCCAGCCAATAACCGACAAGAAAGATTTGGGGGTGGGGTTTGGGGGGCTTAGTGCACAGATGAGGAGGAGGGAGGGTCTAGCTAGCCTCCGTTTTGTTTGACAACAATTCAAACGTCAACAAGAAGTTACGACTCCCGGCATCGCTTAGAGCACCTTTAAGTATCTGTCTTTACATTCTGAGTAATGCTGAAATGTTTTGACTTAAATCAAGAGACAGCTGTATGTGGGTCCAGGTGTGTGTGTCGCATTGAACATTACGTCGCGGCAGTTGTGTGTGGCCTTGCTATGATGACCACTGCATTGAGGGGTACTATCTCTGGATATGATCTGCAATGGAAAATGGAGCATGGCCAGAGCAGGTACTGGTAATAGAAAATGCACATAGGCTTAAAACACGGTCAAGTCCTTCAGTCAAAAACAATAGAAGCTAAGTTCTTTCCAGTAACAAACAAACAAGTTCATATATAATCAGTATTAATACAAACCCGATTCCAAAAAAGTTGGGACACTGTAAAAATTGTGAGTAAAAAATGGAATGGAATAATTTACAAATCTCATAAACTTATATTTTATTCACAATAGAATATAGATAACATATCAAATGTTGAAAGTGAGACATTTTGAAATGTCATGCCAAATATTGGCTCATTTTGGATTTCAGGAGAGCTACACATTTCAAAAAAGTTTGGACAGGTAGCAATAAGAGGCCGGAAAAGTTAAATGTACATATAAGGAACAGCTGGAGGACCCATTTGCAACTTATTAGGTCAATTGGCAACATGATTTGGTATAAAAAGAACCTCTCAGAGTGGCAGTGTCTCTCAGAAGTCAAGATGGGCAGAGGATCACCAATTCCCCCAATGCTGCGGCGAAAAATAGTGGAGCAATAACAGAAAGGAGTCTCTCAGAGAAAAATTGCAAAGAGTTTAAAGTTATCATCATCTACAGTGCATAATATCACCCGAAGATTCAGAGAAACTGAAACAATCTCTGTGCGTAAGGGTCAAGGCCGGAAAACCATACTGGATGCCTGTGATCTTCGGGCCCTTAGACGGCACTGCATCACATACAGGAATGCTACTGTAATGGAAATCACAACATGGGCTCAGGAATAATTCCAGAAAACATTGTCGGTGAACACAACCCACCGTGCCATTCACCGTTGCTGGCTAAAACTCTATAGGTAAAAAAAGAAGCTACATCTAAACATGATCCAGAAGCGCAGGTGTTTTCTCTGGGCCAAGGCTCATTTAAAATGGACTGTGGCAAAGTGGAAAACTGTTCTGTGGCCAGACGAATCAAAATTTGAAGTCCTTCTTGGAAAATTGGGACGCCATGTCATCCGGACTAAAGAGGACAAGGACAATCCAAGTTGTTATCAGCACTCAGTTCAGAAGCCTACATCTCTGATGGTAAGGGGTTGCATAAGTGCGTGTAGCGTGCAGCTTACACATCTGGAAAGGCACCATCAATGCTGAAAGGTATATCCAAGTTCTAGAACAACATATGCTCCCATCCAGACATCGTCTCTTTCAGGGAAGACCTTGCATTTTCCAACATGACAATGCCAGACCACATACTGCATCAATTACAACATCATGGCTGCGTAGAAGAAGGATCCGGGTACTTAAATGGCCAGCCTGCAGTCCAGATCTTTCTCCCATTGAAAACATTTGGTGCATCATAAAGAGGAAGATGTGACAAAGAAGACCTAAGACAGTTAAGCAACTAGAAGCCTGTATTAGGCAAGAATGGGACAACATTCCTATTCCTAAACTTGAGCAACTTGCCTCCTCAGTCCCCAGACGTTTGCAGACTGTTATAAAAAGAAGAGGGGCTGCCACACAGTGGTAAACATGCCCTTGTCCCAACTTTTTTGAGATGTGTTGATGCCATGAAATTTAAAATCAACTTATTTTACCACTTAAAATGATAAATTTTCTCAGTTTAAAACATTTGATATGTCATCTATGTTGTATTCTGAATAAAATATTGAAATTTGAAACTTCCACATCATTGCATTCTGTTTTTATTCACAATTTGTACAGTGTCCCAACTTTTTTGGAATCGGGTTTGTATACAGATGTGAATGTTCATTTGGCAGATTGATATTCACCCACGTCCTTTCAGAATTCCAACAATGGCTATGATCCTCTGTAGTGGCTCTCACCAGGCCTTGTCCTGAAAAATAGATAAGATGTATCATGCTTGTAAAAATTCCTACACATCAACGGTGGCCACATTGTATTGTTTTCAATTTACACACAATGGCAACTTTGCCTCCTACCCTCACAGCATCAGCAGAGCAGAGCCATTAGGTTGCCGCTTAACAATAATTGCAGTTTGGAGCTTGAATGAAAATTGAGCATGAACAAACTTTGCCTCTATTAATGCTTCTAATGCAGGAACATGTAAGGATCCACCCGCCAGCCCAAAAAGCGGAATCCAGCGGCCTGGTCGAAGGTTTAATGCGTATTCGGTCTTTTATTTGCGCTTCTGAATTTATCAGGATTTAGTTTTGAATTTTAGTCTAGCTCCATGTTTAATCTGACTCCAATTTCACGTGATCATTAAAATTTGGGCAATATTTCTATCAAAAGCTGATCACAGATATCGATTGTTTATTAATTTAGATATTTGAGTATTCTGAAAATCCCATACTTTTAATTATTCGTTCACTGCAGACCCAGTATCGCTTTAGAAGTAACATTTCGGCCGATTGAATGCTCTTCTCGGTCACAAACTCGTCAGTCTGATCTTAAACATTGGATGCAGGGTAAATATCTACCTTTAAGTCGGTCGCGCCCTGCTTACTCGTACAAAAAGTATAGTTTTTTTATATATTTACGAAAACTGCAACTTATTTAAGACAGTGATAGTCAGAAATCGAAATGGACTCAATTGATGTGCCCCATGCTCCATCTATTAAACCTTTCGTATGAACAATCCTGAACACAGATTTTAGGTAATACCTTCGCTTTAATCTACTAGTAATAATGAATTAAGAATAATGCAGAATAAATCAAATATAACAATTTATTATCAGTCAGGTAAAATTGTATCATGCCAATTACATAATGAAAATAATTAGAAGCCAATTTAGAAAGGATAGTGTAATTGTAAATCACATTGTAGTTGTGTTGCAACTTTGCTCCTGCACAAAGACACTGTAGCCATATTGGGAACGGCCAAGTGATCCATGCAGGAGGCACACAAAATTTAGCATAGTCACACATGTAACAGTTATCCTAATTTAAGAAACATGGTCTAAAATGCATAGCAAAGCACTCAGGTGTTTTAGAGAATAAACTTAACTAGCCAATGTGTACATGTAGTAGCACAAAAACTATACAGTGTGCTCTGTAGGCACAATGTGTTTAACACAATTACATAATAGTATGCCTGACTTCAGGAAGATACATAGTATGGAGCATATGAAATACACTCCACACTACGGGCTTTCTGGCAACAGAATCGCCCAGTAGTGTTTTGTCACTTCCCTTAAATACTCAGACCAGATAACAAAGAAATCTTCAAATCAGTTGTAAAAACATAAAAGACCTTTTGGTTGTTTAGGTTCCTGCGGTCACATCAGGGTCACACCTGGCTGGAGATAAACATTCTCAAAGACCCCTAAAGGGGGACACACACCCTCCTCAGCAGAACACAATTCTACAAAAGTTTTCAATCTTTCTTATAATACAAGTGACTACTGTGAAATTGAGACCAATTTACCAATCGCACAGAGACCTTTAAAATGATACCAAACATGAAAAGTTTACAATCATGAATCCTGAAGATATAGTAAATGTTTTATGTGAGAGTAACAACTTTTAGTTGCCTGGACCACTAGTTGTGCCCTGGGGGGAAGGAGGGGTGAAGGTACCAAAGAACAAATGGTCTTTCTTCCAGATCTTCCTATCTGTTTGTTTGCCCAATTGTTTTGGTGCATCTGCATTTGCAATGCGAGAGTTCCTGAAAGTCTGGTTTCACAAAGAATTCATTTCATAAGGAAATAATTTCACTCCTTACAAACATTAAGGGGTTAAAATTTCTTAAAAGGGTTCAAGCTGCTCTGTAAATGTGATCAACGAAATCTTAAAACCACTTGTAAAACTGACTGCTATCAAGTGTGATTTTGGCACAAACCTTTGGCAAGAGACTGAGTTTAATTATTCTGACTCGCAGTACAATTACTGAATTTAGAGATGGGTCATGATTTTCGAATTTTCATTCATTGTCAAAATGGAATAGTTTGTTATTATTGCAGAGTTTATAAAGTAAATTAAAAAGTAGAAAAGGTAAAAAAATCTTCACATGTATTAAGCTGGAACCAACAAATGTTTTACATGAGGAATTACTATTATCAAAATAGTTAGTCCCTCCAATAACAAAATAAAAGTCAAGTACTTCAGGAACACTACAAATGCACATGCACACATCACACACCATCACCAAGAGCATGCTTTCATGCCATAATTTTCCAAACCGCCTGTTTTACCACAAAGCTGACTTCATGATCGTGTGAAAGTTTAGTAGCGGTGCTCATAATTCAACAGCGGCGGTGCGCCGAATATAGGGGGAACACTGGTTTCTGTTACGTGCACGTCAGACTTTCTGGGCGCAGCACTTCTGTGAAAATCGATTTTGACATTTGTAAATCGATTCAGAACCGTCCATATCGTGATGCATCTAAGAATCACTTTTGGGCCCAGTCCTAAGTTAGTAGGGGTTGAACATTTCACCTCGATTATGTTGTGGCAAAAATTCACATTAAACATCATCACTGCGTATAAGAGACACTCAGAGTCAAATTAATAAAAGAAAGCAAAGTATTTATTCTTGCAAGAATAGGCCCAGTCGCCAACACAGCAGTTACCCTGTGGAGTGAGTGAGAATGCTTGAGTGGAGGAAGGGATGGTGCTCTGTCTGTCTGTCATCGGCCTGCTAAAGCAAGCTTAAACAAAATAATGATAATGAACCAAAACAACTAGGGCTGTGCGATTAATCGAAATCGTAATAAAATCACGATTTGAGGGTGCGCGATTTCTAAATCGCTTTATAGCACGATTTTCCACTGTCCCGACCTCGTATGCTATCCAATCGTATGCTATCCAATCAAATCAGAATGAAGCGCACCTAAGTAGAGTGCGAGAACAGAACAGACTGGGCATATGCCTAACTCCAGGTTCACACACACTGTCTGTGATGCGTATTTTTTCAGAGCCCATGTTAATGAATCAGAGCTTCACACTTCACGCAGTAAAAGATGAACAGAAAAGATTAGAAATAGAAAGGTGCGAAAAGAATGAATATCTAGCGCATGAGCATAGAGAGAGTTGTGAGTGAGTGAGAGGAGATATGTTTTAAGTGCGCGCACTCTCTCCGGACAAGAGCAGCGTGTATCTGAGTACGCATGTCTGGTTTTGTGACAAAGAAAAGGAAATCTGCGTGCGAGCGGATAGATTCCTCGCGCATTATTTTAATGTGCTTTTGCGTTACAATAATGCGCTCTCGCTGCTGCTTCTGCACCGCATACACATACAGTATACGCACTGCAAACGGAGTACGTGTGAACCTTGGGCAATAAATATATTTCAGCACCTGAGGCACCGCTACAATGAGCTCTATGAACAATGCATGGCAAGGAAAAAAAAAACCCTGGACACAGGTTTTATTTTATTTTATTTTATTTTATTTTGCCATATGTCTAGACATTTTGTTTGACATCTTTATTTAGTGATTATTTTGACTTATGTCTGTTCTAGAGGAGTTACAACTTTTTGATAAAGCTCTCATTGGTTTTCTTTTGGAAATATGTTTCAAATTTATGCTGAATGCATTTATGACTGTAAAGCATGTCTGTGTGTGTCAAAATCGTGATTAAAATCGAAATCGCAAAATTTATCAAAAAATCGTGATAGTTTTTTTTTGTCCATATCGCACAGCCCTAAAAACAACCCAGCTGACTTTTCTAAAATCAAACAAATAGTGAACAGATATGCTTTGAAACTGATTAAGAGACTATGTTAATTAGGTAAAACCTAAAGAAAATGTGAAGTAAATATTTTTAGAGCTAACTGCTATAAAGAAAACTTTGAGTGTGTGATGTGACTGCACTTTATGTCTTGTATATGCTAGTTTGTTTGTGTGGATATTGTGTCATTAACCTCTGGAATGAGTGTTTTATCATTACAGATGGGTTAAGTGAAATGACAAACTTTAAAGAAGGCGATAATTCTGAGTCAATCTGATGAAAAGACACAGATCATGGGACGAGCTTTAAGTAGATTGGTCATCAAGCTATGTCTGTTGGTAATTACTTTTGTCATTTATGATGTGGATTTGAATACTTTCTGGATCAGTTTAAAGGGATACTCCACTTTTTTTGGCTCATTTTACAACTCCCCCAGAGTTAAGCAGTTGAGTTTTATCATTTTGGAATCCATTCAGCCGATCTCCAGGTCTGGGGGTACCACTTTTAGCATAGCTTAGCATAATGAATTGAACCGGACAAGACCATTAGCATCTCTCTCAAAAAAATTAACAAAGAGTTTCGATATTTTTCCTATTTAAAACTTGACTGTTCTGTAGTTACATCGTGTACTAAAACCGACGGAAAATGAAAAGTTATGTCATATCATTACGCCTGCTGCACTCATGGTACGGCAGCAAAGTTTCTTGATTATTACGCAGGAATGAGAGTATAGATTTTTCCTAGCCATATCAGCCTAGAAAAACTCAACTTTTTAACTCTGGGGGAGTTGAAAAATGAGCCTATTTCCAAAAAAAGTGGAGTATCCCTTTAAGTATTGGTGGCATGCACTTCTGTCCATACAAACTCCGCTGTTCTGCGCTCTAGTCAGAGATTACTCCAGGAACACTTTAGTAGGCCAAGAAGAAGCAAATAAATGTATTAAGTATAACGAGGTTAGGTTCAATTTAATAGTGTAAACATATTCAAGCGCGAATGAGAACCGTTTCGAGAAAACAAATACAGCAGAAAAAAAAGGAATATTCGAATGTCAAATTTTCAAATCGAATACCAACCTACTGAACGAATATTCAAATATTCTAGTCCAGCCCTATCTACAATATTCACTAATGACAGTAAAGTAGACCATTCTAGGTCAATTTACTGCAGTAATTCCTCTCTCAACCAGTAGAAAATGCATTGAACACCTGACTATGCATGAAAAAAAAAAAACCCGTCATAAACCGGAAAACCGGCATAATTTTGAAAAAAACCTTGATATAAATTTTTGGTCAAAACGCAGAGAACTAATTCAGCGACTTACTTGTCAAACACTCACCCAGAAGTTGTTGAAGTAAGTTAACTAGTCCAATCTGTCAAAAACTATGGATAAGGAGGATATGAAAGTTCATGTTAAATCGTTATTTTCACTCACGATGAGTCTGGTTCACTATAAAGGAGAACAAACTTAGTCAGCTGAGAAAGTTAAAATCCAGGCATGTGTATAACTAGGAGGTAACATTACGTTACGCGCAGGTTACAGGTAAAGTATTTACGTTACCAGTAATTTAACGTTACTTTAACGGTAGGAGCAACGTAGCGTTATAACTAGGGATGAGCGAATACAGCATTATCTGTATCTGTATCTGTATCTGTTAACCATATGAATTATCTGTATCTGTATCTGTACTCGGACTGGGCGTGGTCTAACCCGAAAATGGGCGGGATTTAACCCTTAAGTGGGTCTGGTTGACTTAAAACAGGCGGGGCTTTAACCGGTATGTTATTTTAAGCATGAAATTGATAGGGGTTGATCAGAAATTGTTATATTTATTGCTGATTAGAAAACTATTTACATGACAGTGTAAGGAGTGAAATTATTTCCTTATGAAATGAATTCTTTATGAAGCCAGACTTTCAGGAACTCTCGCAATGCAAATGCAGATGCACCAAAACAATGGGCTTAGATCTCCTCGTGGAGCCAAACAAACAGATAGGAAGATCTGGAAGAAAGACCATTTGCTCTTTGGTACCTTCACCCATCCTTCCCCCCAGGGCACATGGTCCAGGCAACTAAAAGTTGTTACGGTCACATAAAACATTTACTATATCTTCAGGATTCATGATTGTAAACTTTTCATGTTTGGTACCGTTTTAAAGGTCTTTGTGCTATTGGTAAAATGGTCTCAATTTCAAAGTAGTCACTTGTATTATGAGAAAGATTGAAAACTTTTGTAGAATTGTGTTCTGATGTGAAGGGGGTGTGTGCCCCTTTAGGGGTCTTTGAGAATGTTTATCTCCAGCCAGGTGTGACCCTGATGTGATCACGGGAACCAAAAAAAACCAAAAGGTCTTTTATGTTTTTACAACTGATTTGAAGATTTCTTTGTTATCTGGTCTGAGTATTTAAGGGAAGTGACAAAATACTACTGCGTGATTCTGTAGCCAGAAAGCCCGTAGTGTGGAGTGTATTTCATATGCTCCACACTATGTATCTTCCTGAAGTCAGGTATACTATTATGTAATTGTGTTAAACACATTGTGCCTACAGAGCACACTGTATAGTTGTTTGTGCTACTACATGTACACATTGGCTAGTTAAGTTTATTCTCTAAAACACCTGAGTAATTTGCTATGCATTTGTAGACCATGTGTCTTAAATTAGGATAACTGTTACATGTGTGACTATGCTAAATTTGTGTGCCTCCTGCATGGATCACTTGGCCGTTCCCAATATGGCTACAGTGTCTTTGTGCAGGAGCAAAGTTGCAACACAACTACAGTGTGATTTACAATTACACTATCCTTTCTAAATTGGCTTCTAATTATTTTCATTAGTGTAATTGGCATGATACAACTTTACCTGACTGATAATAAATTGAAATATATTTGATTTATTCTGCATTATTCTTAATTCATTATTACTAGTAGATTAAAGCGAAGGTATTACCTCAAATCTGTGTTCAGGATTGTTCATACGAAATGTTTAATAGATGGAGCATGGGGCACATCAATTCAGTCTATTTCGATTTCTGACTATCACTGTCTTAAATAAGTTGCAGTTTTCGTAAATATATAAAAACTATGCTTTTTGTACGAGTAAGCAGGGCGCGACCGACTTAAAGGTGGATATTTACCCTGCATCCAATGTTTAAGATCAGACTGACGAGTTTGTGTCCGGGAAAGAGCATTCAATCGGCCGAAATGTTACTTCTAAAGCGATACCGGGTCTGCAGTGAACGAATAATTGAAAGTATGGGATTTTCAGAATACTCAAATATCTAAATTAATAAACAATCGATATCTGAGATCAGCTTTTAATAGAAATATTGCCCAAATGTAATGATCACGTGAAATTGGAGTCAGATTAAACACGGAGCTAGACAAAAATTTAAACTAAATCCTGATAAATTCAGAAGTGCAAATAAAAGACCGAATATGCATTAAACCTTTGACCAGGCCGCTGGATTTCCTTACAACAGCATCAGCATTGAGCTTCAGATCAATGTTTTTGATCACGATAACAAACGAACTATATACAGAACAAGTTTTGCAACAATGGAATACAACACATGCGGTTGCAATTATGAAGTTAAATGTAATGAACAAGAGTTTTTCATCTCAAGAATAACCTTCTCTTTTTTTACCTTTTAATTTTTTTATAATCAGTGTGATTTTTTATTTTTTGGTTATTTTATTTTTTTTATTATTTCCACACCAGGTATGTGTGTGTGTGTGTGTGTGTGTGTGTGTGTGTGTGTGTGTTTGTGTGTTAATTTGTAATATTATTTATACCACAACTACCTTTATTTTTTTTATGAAATAGAGCAAGAAAGTGTCACAGTGCGTGAAGTCAAAAAACTGGTTAGAGCCAGCAGACGGTTTAAAGGCTATGGTGCAGGTTAAACACTAGTTTCGATTAATGGGTACTTAAAGCAGTCAAGATATGTATATAAAGTTAGAAATGTCTCCAAAATGGTGTTAAAGTCCAGTTTTTGTAGTTTTTGGTTAGTAACGGTTATTTTTTACGCAATTCGGCGATGACGTCACATGAGGTAGACGTGCTGGAAGGTAGCCTCAGCCTTGCAGCTCAGCTACTAGAACTAGTTCTAGCACTTAGTGACTATGGCGTCTAACTGGGATGAGGAAGAGGTGGAAAGACCCACAGTTAAAACATTTATGATGGCCCACAGCCATATAATTTCGAACCGTTTAGACGTGACAGGGCGAATGAGGAAATACCGAGAGCCGATGGCAATCAAAGACAAATAAATGCATGGTCAGAGGAGAATGACTGGAGAGTTGGTGAAGTGTCCTGGTGAGTTGCTACCGTTTAGAAACGCAGCAATGACTGCTGGAGCTAGTAGTCTGTGAACAGCAGTGCATACAATAACAACTTTTTTTTTACTGTCAGTGAATAGCACCGAATAAAAGTCAACCGTTTTCTTTATATCTAGTGACAGTGATTAGCTATGGGCTAGCTTGACAGTCCCACCTGTGAACCCCTAGTGTTTATTTCTAAGCTTTTACCTCCTTCTCCGGTGAAAATGTTGTTTGCAAACGTAGCCGACGCCGACGGCTGGTCATGTCTTCAGTGTGATTATTGTTGATAGTGCCAACTAGTTTTCCTCGTGATTAATTGTCATTGACACAGTCAGGCTTACCGGTAGAGGGAGTGAGTAGTATGTGTCTGTGTCGCTGTGTTTGGCAGGTGTCTGTGTGGGAGGTGAGCGCGTTTTTGGTCACTGGTCGAGTGACCTCACCCCGCGGCCAGCAGATGTAACGTGCCTAACGCCAGCATCCTGGATTTGAGGCATGCTGCCTGAATCCGTTTGTGCTACACATAGCATACTCACACTTCAGGCAGGATCATGGTCCCCTTCAAGCCAGCACGCACGAGTATGTTCATGGTTTTATGTTTACTTTACCAATCTTTTTACACTGAGTCTTTTGAACAACAGCTATAGGTGACAGGAGATGTGTTCATACACAATAAAACATGCATAAGAGACAGGCTTAAAATGACGTTTTCCAACCTACTTACAGTTTTAAAACTTAAGAATCTTTCCTACTTATCCCTAGGGCAATACCGGTACACACTGCGTACAGGCAGGCTATACGCTGGGCTTATGGAGGTTTTAGTGCAGGGAGTATAAGGAAGCCTCTACCCTCTTGTGTGGTTTCAACCATCAGACAACAATTTCAAAGTGGTGACCAGACCTATCAGGGCTTTCAATGGCCTCGTTTGGATGAAAATTAATAAAGATAATTGCTTATTCTGTTGTGATCCCCCAATTGCCCTTAAAATTTTTTAAAGTACACAGAACACATGAATTTTGATAAGAAAACACAGTTTATTGGCATTGCTTGTAGCGGTTACTGAACATTTACTGAACAAGGACGAAGATTACTGACCTGAAACGTTTTCACAGTTTCTTTTGTTTCTCTCACACACACACAGACACACACACACACACACGCAAAAGCACATCAAGCAGACACACAGTGAGCCCAGACAACACCGCACACAGAGGTTGACAAGGCACAGGTAAAATGATTGGTAAATTATTTTGAATTACATACAACAAATATCATGCAAATAACAGACAGAGGAGCAGACGTGCAGCATGCAGGACCCCTTGAATGGGGTACAGCGACAATTATTGCCACTTACAAAGACGGAAAAAAGTAATAATTTTGTGCAAAGTAAAACCAAAGCAACAGCACACAAAGAAAAAACAAACCATGCAGCATGCAGGAAACCACCCCCAAATGAGATGACAGGGAACAGAGGGAAAGAAGATAACTAACAACTAAAATAAATACTTTACAACTAAATCATTGGACTTGTCTGTGGAAAAAAAAATATGTGAAATTAGGTTTTTTTGTAACGTGACTGCCGGGCTAGGTAGAGGCTGACGGCCTCCTCCTTAGGAACCTGTTCGAAGGATTTGGCGATGGGGGCGGGTGCTCGGAGGACAAATTGTCGCTAACCTCTCGAAGAGCTGCAGGTGAATTGGTGTAGCTTTTCCCGAAGGGCCTTCATTAATGATGTTGCATAAACCTGCAGACGATAATAATAAATAATACTGTATAAAGATCATTGCCACTGATCACAGATGTCTTCGTGCACCATCTCAGCCAATGCCTCAAAATATGATAGAACTGCATGACACTGCTTACCGTATGAGGCTGCCTCTTTGATGGGAAGCACCACATGGGCACCTTTTCTGAAGCGCGGATACCGCACGCAGTACTTCTCTGTCCCATCACTTCTCCGTGCTGTCTCGCGGTTGGCATTGTGATTATAATGCAGCGCCGCTAAGAGAAGCCTACAAAATAACACATTTGAGAATTTTTTTAACTTGGTGTATGCATGACAAAATACTACAATAGGCATGATAATAGGTACTATTATTACTATAAACGGCATAATAATTGGCAGTATTATTCCATTGGATAGCACTGACCTGCTATACATCCCAAGGTATGAAAACCCTGTGTGCTTGGGCGCGAAGTGCAAGATGAGGGAGTGGTAAACTGTTTCTGACATTTCAGAGGTGGGTAAACTGTGTTTACTTGCGTTTAGCCTCCACTACACGGTCACGGTCAAATATATGTGAAAGAGAACCGTAGCAGTCTAACACAAAACGCAAACACACTATTGTGAAAGCCACTCGATTATCATCACCACTGAATCCAACCAAACATTAAACGTTAGCCATGAAGCTTTCATGACGATTCCCGATGTCCCGATGTCCCATATTATGGACATTTACTTCAGGCAATTTTGTTTTGGGCTCATATTCGTGAATCACGAAATATGCTCTTCTAATGTCAGAGGGATCATGCTTGTAGTGGAGGCTTGTGTCAAAGGGAACACGGTATGCAAAATACACACAGAGCTAGCTAAAACGCAGCTGTAAACATTAACGTTAGCATGATGCTTACCGTGGCAATATATCGCTTGCGGCAGACGGTGTCCTCTCGACCTAGGGACAGGACAAGCAGAGAGGTTTGCATTCACAGACGGCACGGCGGTAGGAATTAACTTAGCCATCCTCATACTTTTTTAAAGAAAGTGCGACCATCTTGGCATCCCCTGAGTGGTAATCCTCCTCCTCGAAATGCGCGCGGCATATTCTCGAGTAGGCGGTGACAGAGCTAGCTGAAAAATCTGCCCGCCTAATCTTGACAAATTGCACCCAGCTTCGGAAGATCCCTTTGTCCTTGGGGAAACAATGGACATCTATCTATCTATCTATCTATCTATCTATCTATCTATCTATCTATCTATCTATCTATCTATCTATCTATCTATCTATCTATCTATCTCTTTCACTAGCTACTACTCTCACTACTCGTCTCACTCTCTCAATGGTATCAAGGCGGGCTTTCGTTTGTCGTCCAAAAGCGAGTACCTCATGTGACGTCATGCAATGCATTGTGGGAGAAACAAGATTCATTGCTAACCTGTAGCTAACCGCTAAGATATCACCTACTTTTCCTTATTATATTTCTTTTTTGTAATACCCTACAACATCAAATACAATGGATAACTGTTTAAATGTTAATTACCAACTAGAAAATTGCCAGAAAAGAAAAAAAAAAAACCTGCAACATAGCCTTTAATAATCAAATGTAAAAAAAAAAAAAAAAAAAAAATACAGCGTAGTCTTCACTGTAAGAATTAAACTTTTTTGTTTCTTATTAAAGCTACAAAAGTCCTTCACTCAAGAGCAGTGTGTGATTTTGAATGTGTATTTTGATGTTTGATTAATATTAATGAATATTAATTATAATATTTAGATTAATATAAGCACACAGTCTCAGCAGGAATATTAGCACGCTGTCACTTTAAGAGTCACACGGATAAAATTTACCATTACATGTGTACTCTCATTTCCATAAAAAGTAACTGTAACTTAATTAGGGCCTAGAAATAGAAACATTTTGGTGGATCTATTCATACCTGTATTATTTGTCCCTTTTAATTATGTGTCATTTTGGTGATTGAAAACATATCTTTCACAAGTATGTTTTTTTGTTAGTTTTTTTTGTTTTGTTTTGTTTTGTTTTGTTTGTATGTTTGTTTTGTCATCTGTCAGAATCGCCTGGAGGATGGGCCTGCCCAAATCAAACAAAAATGTTAAATGCAGGGTTGGGAATGTGGACTTAAGTATAAATGTCACGCAAGTTCAGAAGATACATTTAGGTGTGTTTGATTAGGAACTATTTGAATTTAATTTGGATATTGTTGTGCCTAAAGGAACAGGACCAGAAAACTCTTAATTCCAACTGAACTCACTGCGATGGTTAAATAAAGTTTATTAGGATTCCTTCTCAATAATCCACATGTCTGAGACAAAACCCAATCACATGATCTCTTTCCAGTAGGCTACATATCAGCTGAGAAAAAGAACAATATCATGTTTGGGAACCAAACAAATGTATCTAATCCCATTTTATTAACTAATTTCTTTGCTGCTGACCTTTGATGATCCAGTTCAACCATACTAATAAGCAAAAATAAACTAACATTTGTGCTTCATTGTTTTTGTTTTTTTTGTTGCTGAAGAGTGTTGAGCCTTCTTCTCCTGTGTTCTACTGTACAGAAGTGAATTTACTTTTCCTTCAGCCTGAGGTTTATTCATTACACTCTTTGGTGTGAAAGGGCTTTTACATTTGCTGTAAATAGAACTTCTTATTTTTAAAAACAATCAAGCCCTGCTCATATTTAAAAAAGTAACGCAAAGTAACGGAATTACTTTCCACAAAAAGTAACTAAGTAACGGTAATTAGTTACTTTTTAAAGGGAGTAACGCAATATTGTAATGCATTACTTTTAAAGGGGACCTATTATGCAAAATTCACTTTCACATGTTGTTTGGACATAAATGTGTGTTGTCAGTGTGTGTACACAACCACCCTATAATGATAAAATTCCACCAATTCCTTTTTTTAAATCCCCATAAGTGATAAGCAGCATCTCCCAACTACCTGTTTTCATTTTTTTACATGCCCTTATTTGTATAGTGTATTTTATATTTTATATTTTATCTGTATCTATCTATATTTTTAGGCTCTACTGTTAGTGTTATCTGTATGCACCATGGGTCTGAGAGTAACGCAATTTCAATTCTCTGTATGTATGTACTGTACATGTGGAAGAATTGACAATAAAGCAGACTTGACTTGACTTGACTTGACTTTTCAGCATTGCTGCTAATGTAACATCACATTAACCACAGGCCCTGCCTACGAAAGTTGACAGACACTGCCGTTCTAACATAAAACTGCCCTGAGCGAGTTCACAGCGAGTAGTATACAGTCCGCCATTTCTGCACTGACGAGAATCCCAAGCGTTTTAGGTGTTCTGTATCTGGATATATGAATCCACATAGCTCTCTCCATTTACTCCCGAAATCTGAGCCACTGAAGACGAGGTGGATGAAAATGAAATTTTCAAGAAAATGCTCCCTCAACTCTACCGATATTCATTTATGTCTGCGTGAATCATTTACACCAGACTGCTTTGTGAATGAGGGTCAGTATAAAGCAGGTTTTGCACAAAAGTTGCTCCTGAATGATGAAGCAGTGCCAACTGTTCATGATCCAGTAAGTATCACGCGTTTGTTTTCCAAATTGCCTTTCTGAAAGAGATAAGGCTTTGTGAGGCTAATGTTGCTAAAGCTACCATTGTCTGTCTGTTTTCTATGATGCTGCCTTCACGTGCTACCAGAGTGATCGTGAATAGGAAAGTGGGAGTTAAAATTGCATATGAAAGCAATGTGAAGTCGACCGCTGGAATTAGTCAAGTTCATAATCACAAGTGGGGCTATGGCACCATGAGTTATTTTTTTATCGCACCGTACTCAATTCTGTGTTATCCACTGAGTGCATTTTTTTATGCACAGTACAATCAGATGACTGACTTTTAAACTGAGTGTGTTTTCTGTAAAGATAACAGGCTTGGACTAATGGTGTGGAGTGTTTATTTGCAAAGGCTATCACTGGTTTTGCCGGAGCTTGAGCTCTTGAAGCTCCGCCCTCTTCCCTGGAGCACCAGCTCATTTGCATTTAAAGGGAAAGACACGAAAATGGTGTGTTTTGACTCATACCCTAAAAGTGGCAATCTTAACAAGCTATAAAAAATAATCTGTAAGGTATTTTGAGTTAAAACTTCACATACACACTCTAGGGACATCAGAGACTTATTTTACATCATGTGAAATAAGTGAAATAAGTGTTCATCATGTGAAATCATTCTTCTGATTCTGATTCTGAAAAGGGGCAAAATAGGTCCCCTTTAAAAGTAACTTTCCCCAACACTGTAGACAAGTACCATACATTGTGTGAGGTAAAAATAAATAGACAAACAAACAAACAAACACACACACACACACACACACACACACACACACACACACACACATACACATTATGGCTTATTTCACGCAGTGTTGTTTACTATTATTACTACTAATATATCTGCCTTTCATTCATGCATCCATCTACCACCTAATACATACATAGATCTATTTATTGACTATTTAATTAAATGTATGACAATGTAACAATACCCTGACCAAATCTGTTTACTTTCATTCTCATCCATTCAAAGTATATGCATCTGCCTATTTTGCACAATTTTTGCACAATGCAGGAAATTTTGCGCAACTGAGGAATCCCCTCAGGACCTTTTGCACAATATTCAGTACTCTGTGTTCCTGCTTCTTTTTTATTATTATTTATTTCTAGTCTATATGGTAATTCTGGAACTTTCCCATTTCCTGTTTTGTATCCTTACTTTATTATTATCTTTTTTTTTTATTTACCTGCAGATGGTTATTTCTTCATTTCCGGATCCTTTGACTTTCCTTAAATTAATGCTTAAATAAAATTTTCCTGGAATGACCTGCCAACTCAATCTGAGCAGCTGAATCCTTGGCCATCTTGAAGAATCAGCTAAAAACACATCTCTTCCATCTTTATTTGACATCTTTATTTATTTTTCTATTCTATCTGTTTTCTTTGTTTATTATATAATTTAAAAAAAAAAAAAACCTTGCTACGTGTACCATGTTAGGCTAACTGAGACTTGTTATAGCACTTGCATATCATTGCTCGTTTGTTGATTTTGATTGCTTCCATTGTCCTCATTTGTAAATCAATTTGGATAAAAGTGTCTGCTAAATGACTAAATGTAAATGTAAATTATAACCAGCAAAGATTCATATTTATTATTATAAGCAAGCAAGAAAGAAAAGAAATAAGGAAACTTGAATAATGGTAATATACCAATATCTTGTGCACAAAACACTAGTGGAAATACACAATGATGAGAAATCAACAAAGACATCATGATAAGCTCACATTGCATTGTTTTTTTATGCTTAAATTTGCCAGTGAAATAAAACAAATGTATATAAAAATAAGCCTTATTTCATGCAATGCTGTTTCTCTAACAAATTGATATGTGTGTGTATGTGTGTAAATGTTTATAGTTTTGTTAATTTTTATTAGTTTATTTACTGTTTATGTTTTGTTTTTGGAAGAAAAATATGCCTTGTTTAATCCATTTTAATCTTACTGTTCCATAGACTTAAAAGTATTTTCAGGATAAAGTGGATTGTGCAATCATGTATAATGTGATGAGTAACAGCAAGACAAACCCATCATTTAAACATGTGACACCCATAAACCTGAATAACTATTCTCATAGCCAAGAAATGCCAAACCAACCACTGTTCAGATATATAAACTTTAGAACAAACTGAACTTTAATTCCATGCACACTTTGTGAGAACAGCATGTATCACTATTCACACTTACAGTAATAAAGATGCTGCTACTTATAGTTGGTACAAACAGTATCACTACACTGTAAATAATTTCAAGCTGATTCAACTCATTATTTACGTTCAGTCAATTTCTGACTTCAAAGTGTTACCTGAATTGTTATTTTTTTTTAGCTGGCTCAACCTTTACTGAACTAGTTTTATAGCCCATTCAACTAAAATGTTTTAATTGAACTAACATTTCCAAAATTACAGCAAATATTGTCAAATAAAATTTAACCATTTACTCCATGCACTTCATATGTTACCTGAACTATGATATATTATCTGAGCATCATAAGAAATTGCTGTGGAACTAATTATTACATTTTATAGAGTTTAAGAAAATGATTAGCTGGTGTCTATCAATCACTAAAAAACACACACATTATAACACATAATAGCCTTTATTTAATAACAATCTTCAATTATAACATTTGTCATACATACTAAACATGCAGGCTCAATGGAAATTTCCTGTTAATTAACTGTCTTTGGAAATTCATAAACTGCACGTCTGTGGCTGCTGGTTTTTGAGAGTCAAAAAACATATACAGTACAGACAAAACCTAATTAGCAGTGGCTCCACACATTGAGGTGTGTGTATGTGTGTAAATGTTTATAGTTTTGTTAATTTTTATTAGTTTATTTACTGTTTATGTTTTGTTTTTGGAAGAAAAATATGCCTTGTTTAATCCATTTTAATCTTACTGTTCCATAGACTTAAAAGTATTTTCAGGATAAAGTGGATTGTGCAATCATGTATAATGTGATGAGTAACAGCAAGCCAAAACCCATCATTTTAAACCGGGGTGACACCCATAAACCTGAATAACTGCACTCATAGCCAAGAAATGCCAAACCAACCACTGTTCAGATATATAAACTTTAGAACAAACTGAACTTTAATTCCATGCACACTTTGTGAGAACAGCATGTATCACTATTCACACTTACTGTAATAAAGATGCTGCTATTTATAGTTGGTACAAACAGTATCACTACACTGTAAATAATTTCAAGCTGATTCAACTCATTATTTATGTTAATAATAATATATATATATATATATATATATATATATATATATAGTATGTCATAGAGATATTAGATTATAATATAATAAGTAGAATTAATTTTAAACATTGGTTTCATAAAACAAACAAACAAACATTTACAAACATTACTACTTTTAAAAATAACATCTTTAAAATGAGGCAGATAAAAAATGAACCAGGTGTTGCAGTGAACGGAGTCAAGTAAAGTCACCGTTATTTACAGTATATGATGCTTTTTACAATTCAGATCATGTCAAAGCAGCTTTACAGTATTAACCTGGAATGTAGTGTGCCGAAGGATCCAAAACTCCATCGTACTCTAGGCAGGCAAAACCAGCAGCAAAGTCTGATTGAGGACTCGTCTGGTTCATGTGGTCTTGTCCCGATGGCCGTCTAGTTGATGCAGTCTTTGCAGGGGATCTATCTCTGGGGCACATCTAGTTGTCATGGTCTCCACTGACATTCAGGGCTGTCAAAGTCGTTTCTAGGTGCTGATCCACCATCTGGACTGGATACAGACTGGATGTGGTGGCTACAGTGACCTCGGAATATAAGAAAGAAACAGACTAATATTAGCATAGATGCCACTGAGAACAATAAAGCACATGGGTGGTTCACTGTTTTTTTCTAGGCTTGATTGTGTTCATCGGGTGCGGTCTAACATGTGTTAATGCTTCGTTTTTAAAAAAACGCATGATTTTTCACATAATTTGTTGTTGAAAAATACAAACTTGTGTGCACTGATTCTTTACCTGATCGAGATGCACCCTGCTTTGATAAAAGCATTGTGAAAGGATTCAGTTGTTCATTTTTGTTTGGAATGATGAACTCTCCTTCCAAAGTGCCATTCACGAGACTAGAAACACCGTTTGTAATGTGGCTGGTTGTTAGTCACGTTTAATTTTGTCTTTTAACTTCACGGGACAGTTGCAAAAGTTTGCACATGCAAAAAACCCATTCAATACGCCCACGTTAACTTAAAATAAGCGTGTTACTGTGGTTTACATTACATGTTTCAAAGATTTTGGTTAGTCGTATTAAGCAACACGGCTCATATAGAAAGACTACGTGATCTTTTCATGCGATCTTTACACTTAGCGTAAACACAAAAATAACATTCAGCATGCCAAAATTAAACCGAAAATTTATTTTCAGCTTTTGACATTAAGTGTTTTATGGATTAAACAAAATGAAAGACCATGTCCACTTAACTTAAACAGTTAATTTCCCTCAGACATACAGTATAGCACTTATTCAATGTTTTTATGTATGTTGTACATTTGTGAATTATTTTAATATTGCCTGGTATTGTATTCATTAGTTTAGTCAGCTTTGGCATTCTGAATGTTGACTGGATTTGAAAATAACCCTTCATGTAATGTTTTTAAAATATATTTTTGTAGACTTAATATGTCATCTCAACTAAGCCCTAGCAATAAAATTAGTTCAACTTAAATATTATTTACCCTTCCAACATTTTGTTGTATAATTGGATTTTTTTTACTGTAATGTACTGTAACATAACACAGGGTCTGTTGTCACACCCAACACCTTGCTCCCACCTACCATTGTGCCTGTTTCCTTCTGGTCTATTTATAGTAAAACTAAAAAAAGGTTTTCTGCATCTCCATGGTTACATATTTCTTAATCACAGAAAAGTTAATGGAACAATTAATTTAGGAATGGAAGTAAATGTAGCCCTGGACCACAAAACCAGTCATAAGGGTCAAATTTTGGGTCGAAATTGAGATTTGTACATCATCTGAAAGCTGAATAAATAAGCTTTCCACTGATGTATGGTTTGTTGTGATAGGACAATATTTGGTCGAGATGCAACTTTTTGAAAATCTGGAATCTGAGGGTGCAAAAAAATCAAAATACTGAAAAAAATCACCTTTAAAGTTGTCCAAATGAAGTTCTTAGCAATGCATATTACTAATCAAAAATTAAGATTTAATATATTTACAGTAAAATTACAAAATATCTTAATATATCTTTACTTAATATCCTAATGATTTTTGGCTAAAATAAAAATATCATTTTGAATGGCTATTGCTAAAAATATAATGACTTTTTTGGTCCATCAAAATGTACTTGCCCTTGTGTCATGATCTTCACCCATGTATTGTAGCAGCAGTCACTTTTGCAACAAATGGCCAAAAATCTGTTGTTTTTGTAAAGACTCGTAACTTCAAAGTCTTACAGTCCCAGTTGGCCAACATGAAGACGCTACTGACACAGACAATGGAAACCTGAGACAAGAGACGAGATAAGACGTGAATGGTGTAGTTGAACAACAACAAAGGAATTAGCTTGAATTCCAACTAAACATTGCACTCAGTCAACATTTGCTCTATTTATAAAAGTTTATTTGAATTTGTTTGCTACACTGCACTCTACATGTCAAACACCAAATTCATCTTCAACACTTAAAATAAAGATTGCAGACCTTTCTGATAAGTTTAAGTATTTGTATCAAAAATAAATTTACAAATGAATAAAAAACACAAACAATTACAAAAAGAGCTAGTTTAGAGCTGGAATATAAAATAAAACAAAAGTACAAGCATCTTCACTTAATTATTAAGTCATCCATAAGCAATGATTTATTAAAATACTTCCACCAAACAGTTACAAAATCTAATATCAAAAGTAACAGATCATATAAAATACAATCTATTTCATAAACATTGTAGTTAGTAACTGATAATGTAAGAAAACCTGAGGTAACTTTAATTGAAGTACCAATCATAAATATCATGAGCTTCTTTATATTCCCTGTGTCGTGCTACATGGTCACAGGCAGAGCAAATAGGCAGAATAAACTCTTGTGTTAATATAAAATGAGGACTTGGAGTGAGATGTTTCCTCCAGTTAAAGTACTTGCGATATGCATCTTCATCCTTGTCCAGATGAAGCAGATATTCGGCTAGTGACTTTGCATCTGGGAAGTCATTCACATGAATGAAGGACTCAGCAGGAGCATAGATTTCATAGTTTCTTCTCGGAGGACCCAACACCACAGGGACGGTACCTGCCACGAGCGGCCCGTTTATCTTCTCAGTGATGTAGTCCTTGTGGATGGAGTTCTCAAAGGCAAGGTAAAATTTGCAGCTGCCCATGGTTGGATAGTAATCATTATAATCCAGGAACTTTGCATAGGGCTTTTCCAATTACAAAGTCACTTGTATGTATTTGCTGAATTCTCTGTAAAAAATGTTCCTTGTGTCGACACCAGTTGAGGGACTATTGTTAATTACAATCCAACAAACCAGTTTGTCCTTTTTGGGAATCACAAAATCCTCATTAGGTTTCTTCCTGGTCATCAAGCGCATCCGTACAGGAATATCAGCATCCTGTCTGTAGCTGAGAGTGAGATTGAACAGGTTTTCCAGACCTGGTATCTTTTTGGTGTTGGTTGGTGATTCCAAATGCATCCACATCCACCTCTGGAACGGAGGACGAGGGGACGGAGGAAGGTCGGACAGATCCCAGCTGATGGATTTATGATAAATTATCACATCATCTGCATCATTGTAGAGAGTTCTATCATCCGTCAGATGACAATTATCAATATTATAAAACTTTTTGCAGTCACTGAACTCAAACCTAAAATTTTCAGGCCAATGCCATAACAGAACTATAGGTTTCTCCTCTGCCTTCTCAGTTACATAGTTGTTGCTCTTGGCAGAGTTGATTTGTGAATTTTGATCTGGTCTAAAAACTGGAGGTGCACAGTTTATTGAAGGTGAGAACCAGAAAAACATAACGCCAAGAGAGATGACACCTGCCAACGTCATTATGATACCCAGACGCAACAGCGATGTACCATTTATGTTTGCCATTTTTGACCTAAAGAGAATAATTGAAGAAAGTTTATTCACTTTTAAAAACAGGAATTTAACTAAATTCTTCAATAAAACTACTGTATCAGTTCACACGTTTGTGAGAAGCAAAAGCTACACAAGTAAAAGTTAATCATTATCTTGAAATAAAATATAAAGTTGAAACTTTGACCATTTTAGTCTAATAAAAATATATTCAAATGATATTTTTTTGAAACAAAGTACTTAATTCAGTTCCTCACCTGATTAAAACAGAAAAATAAATCTGTAATTTGGTGCCTGATATACAGACAAACACAGAAGAGAGTTTCCGTCAAAAGAGGAAGTAAATATATATATTGGGTTGTCTTGAGGTTTGTGACACCTGGAGGAAGTGCCGATGCTTGGAAAGAGTTACGAGACGAACCAATCACAATTCAGTATACAAATATCACTATGACATCACCTGTAGCTGAGGGGCTAAGGAAGGACTGTAAGGTGCTAGCTATTTCTAAGTAGGTGGAGTTGATCTGTGTGTGCCGGTGTTATGAGACATTCGGTTTCTGAGATTTTCGGTTTCCTTGTGCGGCGGGGCATACATGAATATTCATGAGTTTCCCGGACATGCACATGGAACCAGGTGGAACTGAGAATTTCAGTTCATGCTCCTTGTATCTCAGCAGGTTTAATAGAATATTTTTGAAAAAGGTAAATGTATTTACAGCGTTGCACAAACCTGTGCCTAAACTTCATTTGTTCATCATTTTGTAACAATTTATAATGTTTTAATTAGTCTGAACATTTTGTACAGTCGTCACTGACTGAATGATTGCAGACACTCAGCACACTTAAGCTAGTTGTATAATTTCTTTGATTTCAGTTCGTTGTGCTGTAGCTTGCAATGCTTTAAAACTATGTCTGTTGTTAGTTGTTAAGTGCAACAGCTGAAATAAACTTTTTTGTGTGTGTATTTGTGGACTAATCACTGTAAATGAGAAAACAAATACTTCACTGCATTTTATGGAATGGAATAAGCAATTTCATGTTAAAAATAATTTTATTAACAAATATTCATGTACTTGTGCTTGTTCTCATATGATATATACAATATTGTTCTAAGGATTTGTATTAGTAAGGTTCTTTGTTCGTTCACCAACTGCATTTAGGCTATCAGATTAAAAATATTGAAAAGCTTTAATATTGTGAAATAATTTTACAATTTAAAATAAAGGTTTCCCCCACTGTGATGTCTACATGTTTGAAATTTGATATGTAGTTTTTAGTTTTTAAAATATTTAATCATTATACATTATAAATAATCAAATCATTAAACAACAGAAGATATAACAAAGTCCAAATGTACATAACTGATAACAAAAACATGATTATTTAAACAAAATACTTTCAAATGTGGAGTGTCATGCAGGGAATTTTTTGACTGTAAATTATACATTTATTTATTTATTTATTTTTTACTTCTAAAAACTGTAAAATTAACAGCATTTTACTGTAAAATTACATGAAATTTTTTAGGTTAGATCTTTTTACAGTTTTTCCCTGTATATGTAGTACGGGAAACTTACTGTTAACCTATAACGTTTTTTTTTTTTTTCCGTAGGTTTTACGGAGAAAATTTATAGTTAAAATGACACTTATTTTTTTTACCAGGATTGTCAGCTCTCAAGTTCTCCAGTGTCCCTGCATGATCCCCTTTTTTTTTTTTCCAAGTCTATCATTCTAATATGCTGGTTTGATGCACAAGAAACATTTCTGATTATTCACCACAGTTTAAAAAAGCTTCACATTTTACATGCTAATCATTTTAGCAGAATACTTTTATCCAAAGCGACGTACCAACTGAGCAACAATAGAAGCAATCAGACCAACGAGGAGACACTACAAACAGCATACAAGTGCCAGGACAAGTCTCAGTTATTCTAGAGCAGTACACGTAGCTATGGCTTTGTTGCAGAATAGAATAGAATTAGAATAGAATAGAATAGAATAGAAACTAGAAATAGAATAGAATGACTAGTTAAGTGCTAGTATTAGCTTGGTTCAAGTTTTTAATGAAAACATGACTTAAAGACGTCAGCTGTTCAAAATGAGATTGGGAGGTGATTCCACATAGCTGGGAACAGTGCAGAAAAAACGGTTCTGTGAGAGTTATTTTGAACCTCTTTGGATGGCGCACCACAACGCGTTGTTAACTTGGCAGAACACAAAGCTTCTGGAAGGCGCACATGTTTGAACAAACGGGAATTTCATAGGACCCCTAAAACAGTGTTTTTATTACAATCCACAACATTTATCTGCTCACACTCAATCACAACATGGAAGGCATCACTAACACTTGCAACTGGGATTTGTAAATCATTTTTGTTAAGTTGAGGGATGTAAGGGTTAGACGCCATTTTATTTCGAAGTCACTTTGCACCTTTGTTTTGGTTTAGGGAGTCAGGTTAATGTGGAAACTGTATTTTCTTTTTTTTGTTTGTTTTCTTTAATTTTGATTTAGGAAAGCTGTAGAGGGTTTAAACACAAAGAGGAATTTTGTTTGGTATTTTGGGCCTTGTCAGGCCCTGCGGTAAACCCCAACTTGTTAATAAAGTCTTATTCAGCATCTCTCTGGTCCTGGAGACTCTCTTCCTTGTCTCTGTTACTGGCTGACCCCTAGCGGTCGGTAATCAGTAGGACTTTGGAATGTTGAGGAGTTGTGCTACTGTTACAATAAAAATCGGTATGAAAAAAGGGCCAAAATAACAATAATTAATGCAATAAAAAAGCAATAAATAAAATTACACAAATATGACCAGCTGATCTGAAAGTTCCAGTGAGTTTTGCGGGGACTGTATACGGGTATGCAACTGCAAAATGCAACAACGCAAAGGCAATTAATCGACGGGGAATCACGATTATTTTGGTCAATATTGTAATCACGATTTTTAACATGCATTATGATGGGGGGGGCCATATGACCAAAACTTTATATGAGTGTTTTATTAAAGATAGTGATACATATCAAATATATATTCCCTGTAAATAAGGTTGCTATGACATCTACATTGTAGAGACACCAGCGGAATTTTAAAAACGAACAAAAAAGTCCTCAAATTATGACAATAATTAAACTGTCAGTAAATAAAAAAGCAAAGGACAAATACAATACATATAAAAGATACAAATGAAACAAACTGTTGCTTTAATGTTTTTTATGTAATTCTCAAGAAGTTTACAGCCTACTACAGAAATTATCAAATGTAAAAAAAAAAACAGCGTAGTCTTCACTGTAAGAATTAAACTTTTTTTGTTTCTAGTAAAGCTACTAAAGTCCTTCACTCAAGAGCAGTGTGTGATTGTTAAATGTGTCTTTTGAGGTTTGATTAATATTAATGAATATTTATTATAATAATTAGATTAATATAAGCACACAGTCTCAGCAGGAATATTAGCACGCTGTCACTTTAAGAGTTCGCACAGATAAAATTTACCATGTACACATGTATTTTTCATTCTCAACTGTAGCCTATAATGTTCATTTATTACATGACACGACTGAAGGTTTATGTGAAATAATCACTAAGCGCTGCAAAAATTCTGACACATTTTTTGCATGTATTTGACCGTTTAGGCAGGCACCTTGAGCTAAAACATTACTTTTCATGTCCGTGTTCTGTTCCGTCTCTGAGTGCATATCTTCCTGAGGACAGCGCAATTGCTCTTTCACGCTTCTAAAAACATGAATAAATAGAGGCTACTTCGATAAATCAAGCACTGCCCATTGTGCAAAAGTCACATTACAATGATTTTACTGATTTGCACGTGAAACGTCTCTTCAGGTTTACGTATTTAAACCATGGCTCCGCGAGGGAACAAGACGCTGCGTCGGAGAATGCTTTGGGGAACGCCTTCAGCGAGACCGGCTCTGAATCATGTTTGTAATCGACCAATGGAAGGGCAAGACGTCATAGGCGGGTGACGTCAGAGACAGGGAAGCTTAAAAGCACATGCAAAGAAACCGGCATTTAGCCTGTAGGAATGAAGCAAGCGCCGGCAGGGATGCCGGAAGTATGGCCCCGAGACGCAGCGTCTTGTTCCCTCGAGGAACCATGGGTGACATACGTACCTGAAATGTTCTCTTCAGTAAACTCGAGCTGCGTCGGAGAACGCTTTGGGGAAACGAGGAATGCCCACACCGCCAGACTTTCACATTTTCTGCCTAGTGGGGATGAGCACAGCTAAAGCAAGAGAAGGAGACAGGAGCCTGACAACATCGGGGACAACCCGTCCAATGGGCAAACTTCAAGGAAGTTTTTTTTTTTTTTTTTGGCACTCAATCTCCTCAGAGAAAGATGAATGCTGCAGCAAGCTCCGCCTCAGAGGGGGAAGAAAATGCAGCGTGGGCTTCCAAGCCTCGAGAACGAGCTCTAGATCTAGTGAAGACGGGTGGAGATAGGACAAGCTGTCTCCAACCCGTTCGCCATATCATGTGTGATTCCCATGATCTCGGTCGCCGCCTAGGTGCTTCAGCAGCAGGGGACCGCAACCAGCGAGATCGCATGCACGGACACACTCCTCGGAGCGAGCCCGGGTGAGAGCGCTTAAGAGCGAGAAAGCAAAATCATCAGCCCCCCCGAGTAGCGCGGCCTGTGACTGTGCGAGCTCCAAACCTCATTAAAGCTGCTCATTATAATATCAGGCATAATATACTTGTGTAACTGATGCTTGTGCAACTGGCGAGCTCATCGACGCCTTCCACATCAATCAGAGAAAGACAGGCAGAGAGTCACGTCCTCTCACGGCACCGGGAGAAAGTACCGCGCAAAACGCGGGGCTTTCCGAAACCCCGAGAGCAGGCGCCAGATCTGGTGGTTAAGGAAGAAGATAGGGACTTGCCCGTCTACATTCCTTCCAGCGGATCCGAAAGCGAAACCCGCGAGCGCAACCACCGCTCCGCCTCGACGAAAGCAGGAAAGCTAGCGGGCGACCCGCTGAGAAACGCCAGTGAAGGCTCCCCTCCCTCAAAGAGAAGACAGCCTCTCTGAGAGTGAAGCAAAATGCTCGCATCGCAGCTGTCAACTCCCTCGAGAGCTGATTCTGCACGCTTCATTCTCAAGCAGACAACACACAAACTGCGTGGGTCCCTACCCCTTTTTTTTTTTTTTTTTTTTTTTTTTGCGGGCAGGGAAACAACACAGCCCACAGCGGCCTGAAAACGCTGATACCCTGCGCTCTCGCCCAAGACTCTCTCTGATTGAAGCTGCTTTGACAAATGGAGCTTATCAGTGGGACAAACAACACTAAATACAGACTCACAAACAGATAGCGACTGACACACACACACAGAGTGCTTGCTGAAGACAGAAGGCTAAATGCCGGTTTCAACGCACGTGCTTTTTAAGCTTCCTGGGCCCGGTTCCCCAAAACGTTCTTATCGCTAAGTAGTTCTTAAGCTATTCCTTAACCTCTCTCTTAACGTTATGGCACGATTCCCGACACGTTCGTACGCTAAGTATATCTTCTGTAAGTCACACTTTCGTAAGGTTGGTCTGGACCATTCGTAAGCTCTCTTAGTGTTGTTTGAGCTCAAGACGCTAGTCGCCGCCACTGTAGCAGTCTTTAGAAATCAGCGCAGCGCAGTAGAAGTCAAACTATGGTATGTTGACAATGTTTTGGCTCAACAATGGGTTTATGCTATGGACATTTAAGACTAATAATAAAATATGTTCGCAATGGATTACAGGCCTATTTATGAAGTTGACTTTATTGGGTATCAGAACTAAATATGGTGGTAATTAGCCTAGGCTATTGTAATGTCATTAAAGCGTTTAAATTGGCAATCATTTTTTGATAATTAAAATCTGGCAAACAATTTGGCTCTAAATGGCTAAGATCTATAAATGGGTAAGCATGGTGGTGTCCAGTAAGCGAACAACTATGGCAGCGATCCAACGTGTCCTTGTATTGAATCAAAGATGACGCCGGCTGTGGAGCCGTTTAGTCCATGTCAATTTTTTTATTCTGCAAAACTTAAGCCCTTTTGACATTTTGCCTGACGTGGCTATATTAAAAAAATGTCGCCTCTCCAAGACAACTCATTATGGAGCTGCTGGACCTTCTCAGACCTGCGCTTGACAGGCTAACGAGGCGGAATTTTGCTTTAAGCCCTGAAGTCCAGCTGCTTGCAGCGCTAAGGTTTTTTGCTACAGGGAGCTTCATCGAGGTCATGGGAGAGGGCTACGGCCTAAGCAAGACCTCGGTGTGGAGGTGCGTCCACACTGTCACCAACGCCCTTCTGCGCCATGCCGGGGATTACAGCCGGGGAATTCTGCTTGTAAAGTACCTTACCATTAATATAAAAGTGTATTACATAATTTTAAGAAGTCATTAAACCCATGTCAAGAAGCGGCACAAGTGGCACAACGGGATTAGGAGGGTGGATGATTAGCGAGGGATACCCGGTTCGTCTACCCATCACAACATACCGTGTGAACATATTACTGATGATTTAATTAATAGTCTATATTTTACGGATAACTTAAACTATGTTAAAATAAATGTTACTGGAATAATTTGAGGAATGTTTCATTTGCATAGAACGTGTTGTCTTTCTTAACGCTGTAATACACCTTCGCGTGAAGTGGAATATCGATTCCTGATCAATCGATGCCAACTTATTCAGCACCTTCACTTGGGACAGCGCCTTTGTAACATCGAACGTAAGAGGCAGCATGTTAAGAAGCTTCCTAAGGGACACTTCGGGGAACACACTTAGGAACATAAACAATTTTGGTAAGATATATCTTTCGAGTCTTCTTAGCACGCTAAGAGTGAGCGTTTATTGGGGAAAACCGGACCCTGGTCTCTGACGTCACCCGCCTATGACGTCTTGCCCTTCCATTAGTCTGATTACACACATGATTCAGAGCCAGTCTCGCTGAAGGCGTTCCCCAAAGCGTTCTCCGACGCAGCTCAAGTTCCTGAAGAGGAACTGGGCTTTTATGGAGGAACGAAAGCGCAGCACTGGAAAAGGGGGCGGAATGGGGCGCAATAGGCTAATCGTTTTACCTCGATTTTTATATTTTCATAATCCTTGGAGGCCAAAATCGAAACTTTTTTTTTGATTAATTGCACAGCCCTAACATACATAATGCTGTTTTGTTTCTAATTGTTTAAGCAAATGAATTAATTGTATATGGTTTATAAACATTTAAACAATAGCTATGCACTTTTTTCAAAGATAGTCATGTTATTTTATTACTTTGAAGATAGGGTGATCATATATGCCATTTATAGGGGACACGTCCTCGCCAGGATTTCTTTATCGCCTATCACCTCAGTCGTGGTATTGCCAGCCCGAGACTCGAACCCACAACCTTAGGGTTAGGAGTCAAACTCTCTAACCACTAGCCCACGACTTCATTACTTATTCTTTCAAATTATTAATAAACTGTTTGTTGCCGTCGTATGCCTCTAGTTTGAGCTCCGTTACCTTATTTCTCTATCGTCTATTTTTTATTGTTGAAATCTATTTTATACACCATAATTTTCGTTTCTATAACGTGTGAATATATCCTCTATCGTATTCTACAACAGAAACAATCAGAGCGCCTTTGTTATCACTAGTTTTATTTTGATTTCCCGAGTCCGCTAGTAGCTTATAACCCATTAGCATCACCAGCGTGGTTGTCGCTAAACCCGCGTGCATCGCTAATACTCTATTCACACACATTACAATTGCTTTACTCACTGTCACTTGCTTTAATGGCGGATGTATGTCTATCTTTGAGTGCAGGTGACGACACGTTCGAGCTGCATTCGGTGCCATGGAGAAGCAGATTCGGGTCCTGGAGCAGAGGCAGGCCCAGCTGAGAGAGCGGAGAGCCGCGCTGGAAACATCCCGGGCTGACGCTCACAAGTCCAGGGTAAGTATACAGCGCGCTGCTAACAGTCCCACCACCTCCACCCAGTGTGTTTCTCTGCACAGGCCCGGTGCACCCAGGACGCGATCTGCTCAGATGTCCTTCACGCCGGCGCCGGGACACCACGGACCCTGGGTGCAACCGCAGCGGAGGACGCGAGCCAGGCCCCGGGCGACGACTTCTCCCCCTCCCATCTTCGAGATCTCCACACGGAACCGCTTCTCTCTCCCCTCCGCGAGACGGAACGCGACGCTGTGATCGTAGGAGACTCCCATCGTCCGACACGTCCGTGCTACGTTAGCCGAAGGTAAAGTGCACACTCACTGTTTCCCTGGTGCTCGTGTTTTCGATGTTTCTGCGCAGATACCCACGATCCTGAAGGCCGATGAGAGCCCCAGAGTGGTCGTGCTTCACGCCGGGGTTAACGACACCACGCAGCGGCAGGCGGAGATGCTGAAGGGTGACTTGAGTAGCATGGTGGTGGTGGTTCGAGGGGGGATTCATGAGGCTGATATAGACGGTTCAGGACCACTGCCCACGTATCGACGAGGACACGAAAGGTTCAGTAGACTGTTTGCTCTAAATGAATGGTTATTGTCATGGTGTAAAGAACAGAAACTGCTCTTTGTTAATAATTGGAATCTTTTCTGGGAGCGACCTAGGCTTTTTTTCGCGCTGATGGCCTGCACCCCAGCAGAGTCGGAGCAGACCTCCTCTCGGACAACCATCTCCACGACTCTAATCTCCATTTGACTAGTAAGGCAATTCTCAAATAACTGCTATGATGGCTTTTGTTCTACCCCGCTTAAATGTTAGAAGTACTTGCGCTGTCCAATCTATTAAGACTGTGTCTATTCCCGAATAGTGAGGTCAAAATATAAATTTAATGTAGGATCTAGAAAAAATCTTATTGTGATTAAACCAGAAAAACGTATAATAAATGAACAAAAACAATTTTTAAAGTTTGGGCTCATAAACATTAGATCACTCACACCCAAAGCAGTTATTGTAAATGAAATGATCACAGATAATAGTTTTGATGTACTCTGCTTGACTGAAACCTGGCCTAAAACCAAATGATTATATTGGTCTAAATGAGTCTACTCCATCAAACTACTGTTATAAACATGAGCCCCGTCAGACTGGTCGTGGGGGAGGTGTTTGCAACAATATATAGTGATATTCTTAGTGTTACCCAGAAAACAGGATACAGGTTTAAATTCATTTGAAATACTTATGCTTAATGTTACACTGTCAGATATGCAAAAGAAATCTATTGTATCTCTTTCTCTGGCTACTGTGTATAGACCACCAGGGCCATATACAGAATTCCTAAAAGAATTTGGAGATTTCCTTTCAGACCTGTTGGTTACCGCTGATAAAGCGCTAATTTTCGGAGATTTTAACATTCATACTTGATAATACAAATGATGCATTAGGACTTGCGTTTACTAACTTTTTAAACTGTTTTGGAGTAAAGCACAATGTCACCGGGCCCACTCATCGTTTTAATCATACGCTAGATTTAATTATATCGCATGGAATCGATCTTACTGACATAGATATCGTACCTCAAAGTGATGATGTTACTGACCATTTCCTTGTATCGTGCATTTTTGCGTATTGATGATAATAACTATATAGCTTCGCGCGTTATCGTGCGGGCAGAACTATTGGTTCCAGCCACCAAAGACAGATTCGCAAATAACCTGCCTGATTTATCTCAACTGCTCTGTGTACTCCTAAATACACATGAACTAGACAAAATGACTGGCAACATGGGCACTATCTTCTCTAATACATTAGAAGCTGTTGCCCCCATCAAATTGAAAAAGGTTAGATAAAAACGCAGAGGTGTCAAGTAACGAAGTACAAATACTTCGTTACATTACTTAAGTAGAAATTTTGGGTATCTATACTTTACTTGAGTAATTATATTTTTCAGCCGACTTTTTACTTCTACTCCTTACATTTTCACGCAATTATCTGTACTTTCTACTCCTTACATTTTAAAAATAGGTTCGTTACTCATTTCGGCTTGTTTTCATTTCGGCTTGTCATCATTCCAAAAAAAAAAAAAAAAAACACCTATCCAGATAAATCGCGCCATCCGGATGAAGTGAAGTTGATTGTGGTTGGATGAGAAGTATAAACATATACCATTCCGACACCCTATTGGTTTGTACGCGATCCATCGCACCTGCACATGACACATATCACATCACACTCCAGTAAGGGCATAGCCAGTGTTGGGTTTGTATATCAAAAAATATATTTCTTAAAAGTAGGGTTGGGGTATGGAACCGGTATGCACCGAACCGAATAAGGACACAGATTTCGGGTGCCTCTTAAATGCCTGAGCGATCGATTGAAATGTTTGTCCTGGTTCTCCGATATGTAGGCCTACACAAGAAGCATGGGCGTCGCTAGGCTTTTTTTTATAGGGGCTATAGCATTTAGCTCCATAAACTGTACTCAAATTCGCGATCGCCTCAGAGTCAGTCCCCTTAAATTTCATATGAAAAAGGCGGCAGACCGGTCTACTCTCCGTCTTTCAGCGCGCTCTTCAATCCACAGATGGCGGTGGAGCAGCGCGAGCGCACTTAAACAGAAACAGAGGACAAAAGGTTTGTGTTTATCGATAGATTGTTAGAATATCTGTATCTGTGCAGTTCTTTGTCATAAATACAGTTTACAAAAGGTCACGAGGGAGCAGTCGGTTTCTGTAAAGTTTTCGCTTGTCACCGCTCATCACACCACAGCTGTTTCCTCCAGCGACAATCTAGCCCTTAACACATATGAACGAACACATACTTCAATTGTACTTATTTAAATATACTGAATTAAATCATACGTACTTTATACATACACTACTGTGTAAAAGTCTTAGGCACGTTAGTGTTTTCACCCCAAAGAATGGTGTTCGGGACAGTTATTTATATATTTTTGCTGTAGTTGTGTCAGTAGAAAATCAGTTTACATTTCCAAACATTCATTTTGCCGTTGTCAGACTGCTTGTGCATTCAAAATCACACTAGATTATTATTAAAATTAATGGCAAACTGATATTTCCTACTGACACACTACAGCAAAAGATATAAATAAATGGCTTAAACCCCTTTTTGGGGTGAAAATACTAATGTGCCTAAGTCTTTTGCACAGTACTGTACTTTACAAACGACATTGTTGCTACTTTATAAAGAATGACCATACAGTCATTCGCAGAACTGCTTAAAGACAGTGACAGACACCACTCATTTTAACTAAATATCAGAGTGATTGACAGAGATACAGTAGAAACATTATGTGTGCTTTTGTATTAAATAATGACCCAGATTGTGAAATACATTTATTAGCCTTAGAGTAAGGGAAGCACAACTTGGCAAATGAGAGCATCCAAGGTGAAAGCTATGGATTTATTTTAAATATTTGTAATGTTCTTTATTGTTAATCCAGTTTTTTTTTTGTGGCTCTTTTTTAAGTATCGTTTCAGGCACCGTTTAGGCACTGGTACCCATTTTAAAAGTATCGAAATGGCACCGGACCCTACTTAAAAGTTATTATTTCTCAACTACTGGCTCATTTATCAAATGGGTGCTTTCTCTTCATCCTCTGCAAATTAAGCTACTGTAGGTAGTCCGGTAACTAGACGTTTGAATAAATTAGCGTTTGCAATTGACAACGCGATTGACTATGTGAAAGTCGTGACATTTGCCAAGTATGGTAACCCATACTCGGAATTGGTGCCCTGCATTTAACCCATCCAAGTGCACACACACACAGCAGTGAGAAGTGAACACACCGTGAACACACACCCGGAGCAGTGGGCAGCTATATATCCAGCGCCCAGGGAGCAACTGGGGGTTCAGTGCCTTGCTCAAGGGCACTTCAGCTATGGGTATTGAGGGTGGAAGAGAGCGCTGTTCATTCACTCCCTCACACCTACAACTCCTGCCAGCACCGAGACTCGAACCTGCGACCTTCTGGTTACAAGTCCAAATCTCTAACCATGTAGCGAATACAGGAAGCTATCGATCAAGAAGGTATTAGGATTATGAATTATTTTTCATTTTATTTTTTTGATTAATCACTTGGATTAATCATTCATTTTGACAGCACTAATGTTTATTGTAAATAGACAACCATACAAGGGTAATTGTTACTAAGCCTGCCCTGGGTACACCAATTTTCTTGTTCATTGCCCTCGCAGATTCCTGCAGCTAAGCTTGGATGTACATTAAATACATTCCATTAAAGGTTATTGATGACGCCTCTGAAGTTTGACTTTTTGCACCATTACAATACTTATAGGCAACTAGTCATCTTATCTCTAGTTCTTTAATGTATTTGCATTGTACTAAAGTGCGTTCATTTTCAATGGGCATATATGCGGCTGAAACAGATAATCTAGTGCATCCCAAATTTTTCAACATGAATATTTTAATATAACATTATAGTCATAATGGCCTATAGCCTTTAGAAAAATGTTTTTTTGAGGAGGTGGGGTGGTGCACAATAGGCCCCTGTGGCGTGGGCTAAGCTTTTGTTCTTAATGGCATTTTTTTTCCTTACATTACTTTTACTTTTATACTTTAAGTAGTTTTGAAACCAGTACTTTTACACTTTTACTTGAGTAAAAAGCTTGAGTTGATACTTCAACTTCTACAAAAGTCTTTTTAAACCCTAGTATCTATACTTCTACTTGAGTAATGAATGTGAATACTTTTGACACCACTGCTAACGATTGCGTCATAACCTGCGACTCTCTGTCGGACAGTAGAGAAATTACCATATGGACAAGAGGAGAAGCTCGCAGGCAATCTTTTACTGTCTATGAGGCAATCAGGGGGACGTGGAGGCATGAAGTCAAGGGAGAAGCCCATAGAGAGTCCATAAAAGACACGGGACAAAATTATTCAACAACGTCTGCAAGATTTGATGGGTGATTCAGATTTCTCTTGGCACAGCGATTAGAAGACTTACAATTGTCAGACAGTTTGCTCACGTGACATTTACGTCATCAAGCTCAGTTTGAGTCTGCGCAGTACGCTCGACCCCCAGGAAGTGCGTGCTTCTAATTGACTTCACTTGTCTTCGTTGAATCCAACGGGGTCGCTGTGTCCATTTCTTTTACTGTCTATGGGTGGGGGAGGTGCGGGGTCGCGGGGCAGCAGCGCATTTATCATGGACCAGGGGTTCCCAAACTTTTCCATTCCACGACCCACCTAGACAAGTATAATCTATTTCACGACAAACCAAAATATTTGAGATTTAAAAAAAAAATGACATTATTTTAAGCCTAATTTTAATTAAAAGTTTGATATGACAGAAATTAAGTATTTAAGAAAAATAACCATTTTATTTTAGTGTACAACTGTAAAATTTCCCTATAATATTTAAGTTTTAATTTCTTTGTTTACAGATGTTAAAATATGAAGCGTCCATAAAAACGTGAAACAGCCTCACTCCAGTGAACTGTAATCTGCGCTGCGTGTTGTTAAACTCATCGCGGGGTTCAGCGCAGAAAATGCATTCATGGTCCTCCCGTGTGATAACTATAAAGATAACTATAAAGATAACGATATTAGCGTCCACACCAGCGAACGATATCTTCTGTTTATTCTAAGCGCACGCTCGTCTGTCGCTTAAATTCTCGAGCTCGTTAAAACAGGATGGATTCTGAATGGCTGTCAATTTGCCAGCTGGAAACAATCAGCTGGGAACAAAATCGTTTTGAAAGTGATTCCAACGATATCGTTTTTCTTTGTATTTATCGTTATAGTTGTGGTGTGGACTCTGCTGTTCTTTAATACTGAAAACGATTTTTAGAAACTATATGTTTATCGTTATCTTTATAGTTATCGTACTTGGTGTGAACGGGCCTTAAGGGAGAGCGGCGCACAATCCAACACTTTTTTAGGAAAGCATAAGAAGTAAAGTAGAACTAACTAAAACAGTTTGGAGATTAAAATAATTGTGAAATAGCCAAATAGGTAAAAATAATAAACAGATGCATCTCATTTTAAATAAACACTAAAAAACGAGATGACAAATTTACTTCAGTCAGAAATTTACTTTTGCAATGGTTAAATAAATGGTCAGCATTATCTTCAAAATATTTTTGAACTTTGGCACATTTTTTCTCTATATAGAGATGATATGTTAAGGAAATATTGCGAAATTTAGTAAATTTTGTTATGTGGAAATGTTTAAATATTGTAGTGTTACAATTAACCCTGCGTTTATGCCCTGCTCACCCCGTACATGTAAAATGCTTTTTTACAGACCGTTTCCCGAACGAAAACAGTGCAGTTCAAACAGACGATAGAAATGAATGAACATAGCCTACCTGAAACCATTTCCGTTACATTTGAATTTTCTGGTGCATGCAATCTCATGCAGAATACAGCGCATTGAAGTGAGCGAGTTTTTTTTCTCATTAATAATGCGGACCGATTGAACCTTTTAATAATGACGTTGCTCTGAGACCCTCACTCTAATTACAACTCGTGCGCGCCCGTGCTTCAAAACACTCAACGCATGTTTTAAATCGCGGACTTAATTGAAATTCGAAAATCACACTAAGGATATCGCAATTCGTAATTAATGTTGGTAGGCTTTATCGTGCAGCCCTAGACTGAACTGTGTGATTGTGTGTGTCATTTAAACGCAAATTTAGCTGCAGCCAAGTGACTGTGGGTGGGTCGCGACCCACAGTTTGAAAACCCCTGGTCTAGACCATCACGAAATGTATGCGCAGATTGCGCCCTCAATTGTTTTGTTTGCTTTTCGCAATATACTTGTTAAAACCGCACATATACAGCACATCAATACCATGGTAAAAATGTAACCATATGGTTTTTATTTTGTATTTATATGAAAACAGTGGTATATACGTAAATGCACAAACACTAATCACAAACAATACTTATATATTCTATTAATAACAATATAATATATTCTATTAGGCTACTTTAATACATTTAATATATATCTATTAAATAAAATTCGATATGAATATCCCACATGACATTTATGACACAATGCATGGTGCAGTTAACGTTAGTGTTACTACAGTAAATCCGTGGTACATGATGGCAATTTGTAGACTGAAAAGCCTTCTGACTATATCGTCCTTGCACACGTTTCTCCTGTTTGTCAGCGCTGTTTAATCTGGATTTAAACTAGTTTAAATCACATTTGTGTTTTTCACACCGGATCTCACAGCGCTGTAGTCGTCGCGTGACCGAGACTCATCAGCGGGAGTGAGCTCGCCACGTGCTGCGCTGCCATTTGAATTCTGAGCCATAATCTTCGTTATCATTTAATCGCCCAGGCTCAGCCCTAATATATGGAGACAGATTAGTCTCAAATATAATTCACGCAAAAAACACGATTCACACATGCGTAGACAATTTCACATGCATGGAACCTAATTCACGTACACACAAAAAAAATTCACGTGCGTGAAAAAAAAAATATATTCACAAAAAGCAATTCACATGCGCAAAATAAAATTATATATTCATAAAATACATTTCACAAATGCAAAACACAATTCGTAGATATACAACTGTGCACAAAAACCTACGAGTGTCTGAATGTACAAATCGTCATTTACTACGAATTCACTCGGATTTGTGTGTGTGTGTTTTTGAGACTTTCCTGGCAGAGCTCTCTTCCCACGTGGGTCTGTCGTACTCTTTAGCCAATCAGATGCGAGCTTACCATTCAGCCAATCATATCATAAGCCACCGAGAGTGCATTCAAGGAGCACGATTCTGCGCACCTTTTGTGCAATATGGATTAATTAGAATGGAAATTAAGCCTTTACATCAGTAATCCCATAGACAGTAAAAGAAATGGACACAGCGACCCAACTGGAACTCAATTGAGACAAGTGAAGCCCATTTTTAGCGATTTTTAGAACTTCCGTTTCTGACGCGCAGACTCAAACTAAGCTTGATGACGTCAGCAAGCTGTCTGACAGATGTAAATCTTCTAGTAGCTGTGTGTGCAAACTGCCATCATTAATCTTGCAGAAACGGCGAGCTTGAGCGGGGAGTTCTTTGGCGTGAGTGAGCAGGAGTAAGTATTCTGATTAATTATTTTGTATAGTATTTTAAAATGTAACGCCAGGGGCTTCTATGGGCTTCTCTCTTGACGTCTCCCCCGGTTGCCTGCGAGCTTCTGAATGCACTCTCGGTGGCTTATGATATGATTGGTTGAATGGTTAGCTCGCATCTGATTGGCTAAAGAGTACGACAGACCCACGTGGGAAGAGAGCTCTGCCAGGAAAGTCTCAAAAACACACACACACACACAAATCCGAGTGGATTCGTAGTAAATGACGATTTGTACATTCAGACACTCGTACATTTTAAACATTCAAAGGTTTTTGTGCACAGTTGTATATCTACGAATTGTTTTGCATTTGTGAAATGTATTTTATGAATATATGATTTTATTTTGCGCATGTGAATTGCTTTTTGTTAATATATTTTTTTTTTCACGCACGTGAATTTTTTTTTGTGTGTACGTGAATTAGGTTTCATGCATGTGAAATTGTTTACGCATGTGTGAATCGTGTTTTTTGTGTGAATTATATTTGAGACTAATCTGTCTCCATACTAATTCAACACTGTGAAAACTTTACTGAGTAACTTTTACATTGCCAGAAAAGTTAACTGAGAACATACATTCATGTCTTTACTATAAGTAATTATTGTGTGGCCTGTCTTTCCAAAACGTGCAGGTGCTCTCAAGTGATCGAATCAGTCCTGCTTTTTACCCTGTGCAGCATAGAGCTGTGTAGTCAATAACAGGATGTGGGAGGGGAAGGGGGAAGGGGGAAGGGCAGCTACTCTGGTGGCGCCAATCTGCAGTCTTTTTTGGTGGCTGCAGCGGGTGCTGATTTTTTTTTTTTTTTTTCACTTCTTAAACCATTGTGAATTTACATTATGCATTTAAATTAATAGTACCCACTGCAAATCATCCTAGGGGTTTATAGAGAACCCCTTGGGGGCGCCCCTGGTGTGTCAGAGCTCTATCAGGAGGTTGCAGGCGTTTTCTTTTTATGTGTGTGTGTGTTTTTTGTTTTTTTTTCAGAGTAATTTCCGGTCCGATACTTCTCTTGTCTGAAACTTCCTCTTTCAGCAGACAGCTAATCCTCTGGCGCTGAACACGTTGCCTTCATATGCGACAAAGAATTCCGATTTTTTTAATCAAGAGCTCTTAAAAGCGGTGAGGACTTGAATTTACTACATTAATTCTAGACATGTGACACAATGTGAATCGTGTGTAACTGAATGAGACGAATGTAAAATTTAGCAAATAAATCAACGATTAGCTTCCGCTGTCTGTGCTGTAGTTTTTGTCTTTCTCACAGACTAAACATATAGGTAGCCTAACTTTTATTTAATTCAAAATATCTTTTAATATCAAATGTTTTTATTGTCGTTGGTGAAAGAGTCTGATCACTTTCCTTTCATTGTTTTATTTATTTAGTTATTTATTCATATATTTATTTATTTTAGATCAGATGATGTTAAGCGCAAATGGCTCGTTCCTGTGCCGTCTGGGTGTAGTAGTGACATTGGCAAGTGTCATCTTTTTGAGCATCATGTTTTCCCGGTTCTCACCTTCACACAACTGTCCACCACCACTTCCTAAACCCAAACTAAACTCAGAACAAAACTGTGGCAAAAGCAACAACTCTGCCAAGAGCAACAACTATGTAACTGAAAAGGCAGAGGAGAAACCTATAGTTCTGTTATGGGTTTGGCCTGAAAATTATAGGTTTGAGTTCAGTGACTGCAAATAGTTTTACAATATTGATAATTGTCATCTGACGGATGATAGAGCTCTCTACAATGATGCAGATGATGTGATAATTTTTCATAAAGCCATCAGCTGGGATCTGTCCAACCTTCCTCCATCTCCTCGTCCTCCGTCCCAGAGGTGGATTTGGATGCATTTGGAATCACCAACCAACACCATAAAGATACCAGGTCTGGAAAACCTGTTCAATCTCACTCTCAGCTACAGACAGGATGCTGATATTCCTGTACGGATGCGCTTGATGACCAGGAAGAAACCTAATGAGGATTTTGTGATTCCCAAAAAGGACAAACTGGTGTGTTGGATTGTAAGTAACAATAATCCCTCAACTGGTGTCAACACAAGGAACATTTTTTACAGAGAATTCAGCAAATACATACAAGTGACTTTGTTCGGAAAAGCCTATGCAAAGTTCCTGGATTATAATGATTACTATCCAACCATGGCCAGCTGCAAATTTTACCTTGCCTTTGAGAACTCCATCCACAAGGACTACCTCACCGAGAAGATAAACGGGCCGCTCGCGGCAGGTACCGTCCCTGTGGTGTTGGGTCCTCCGAGAAGAAACTATGAAATCTTTGTTCCTGCTGAGTCCTTCATTCATGTGAATGACTTCCCAGATGCAAAGTCACTAGCCGAATATCTGCTTCATCTGGACAAGGATGAAGATGCATATCGCAAGTACTTTAACTGGAGGAAACATCTCACTCCAATTCCTCATTTAATATTACAGACACAAGAGTTTATTCTGCCTATTTGCTCTGCCTGTGACCATGTAGCACGACGCAGGGAATATAAAGAAGCTCATGATCTCTATGATTGGTACTTCAATTAAAGTTACCTCTGGTTTTGGAGTTTGATTCAAATAGTGATTCATTTTAATCTACAAATATTTGTAATAATAACTTTTGTAGATGGTATCACTTGTGTTTGTATCTTTTCATCTTCAAGTCCCTTTTAAATCTGGATCATATTCAGGAAGAAAGACAACAATACGTTTGTGTAGTGTTGCTATATACATAGGCTACAATTTTCTGTATTTCTGTCTCCATATATGTGTGCAATAGAGGCCTCATATATAACATGAGGAAATTCAAATCTCAAGTCAACTCAAGCAGTGCTTCTCCAAACTAGGGAAAATAACAGGTAAAGTGCAAGTATCATACCCTATTGATTTATAACAGACACATTTATTGCAAACAAACATGCTTCACATGAACTGCTATCTGGTTATAGGCTGTCATGCACTTCCATAGCACACTCTGGAAACATTTTTTGTTCATAAACATACCTTTTTAAGGAGAATTTTTTTTTTAAAACTTACTTTATTAGTTTACTTTACTAATTGTTAAAAATTACTTCATAAGAGTCTTTATATTGTTCCTTACTTCTCACCTTACAGTCAGTGAGCAAGTTTTATTATGCCACCATGACCAGGCTTACACACTTGGAAAACGTTATCAAACGACATACAGAGGAATTTAAGAAAATATTTAACAGTTGTTGGTCCATTATTTGTAGCGTATCCTAACGATACCTGTGGCAAATACCAGTGGCTGTAATCGTTGAATAAACATAACACAGGAAACAAATTATAACATTTTGTGCACAAACGAACAATTACAAACGGACTGTGTGGTGGCCGCTTTCTGTCCATGTGCTTTAGATGTGTGCACTCAGAAAACCCTATATCAGAAGTTTAAACTCATGGTTTAAAAGCCATTATTTCAGCGCGATAAACATGAGGGGCGTAGGCAGCGGAGGGCTCCCATCCCAAGTTTTTTATACACATATAATATTTGTTAAATAATTGTTTAATCTATTTTAACACAACTAGAGAACTATTATAACATCTCAAAGAACTAAAATAAATAAAATGTGTTTTTTCATAATTGATGAGTTTGATTGACAGCAGTCAGCATAAGCATAATTCTGTAAAAAAAAAAAAAAAAAAAAAAAAAAAATCCATCAATCCGTCCATCAATCTGCAAGTAATGGTAAGACTTTCAGTTCCACGCTCGAACAGGTTCATTCTGTGAAGCCGGAAAACACTACGTCAGGCCGATTATGGTGTTTTCAGTCGGTGTTCAAAGTCTTAAGACTAAAGTCTGGTGTGCGGTGTCTAAAGAATTTAAGACCAGCTGTTGCCAGTCGTCCTCACTGTTTATTTATTTTATTTAATTTTTTAAATCATTTTTGTGACTGAGGCCGGTGATTAACTGCACCTGTTTCCTAATTTGTAGGCCTATTATTTTAAATACCGAATTAACAAATTAAAAAAGAAAATTGCAAACATTACATTTCTGAATAAAATAATTTTATACAGTTTAGTTATATCTAATTTGCTATTTTTAATTAACAAAGGCCTGTTACATTCTTCTTATTAGACTATCAGGGATATTATTATTAAGTTACAGGCTATTATTAAATTAATATTAGGCTACAAATAATTTGCCCCGCAATAATTTCATAGCGCATCACCGCATAACTGAGGCGCTGCGAGGATAATAAAGATTTCAAAACAGGTTTATTTTACAATGAATTATTGGCCTATAATTAAAATTATTAACACTGCAATCATCAATGAAAAAGCTTTATTTGACGCACCGACTTTTTGAAGAAGAAGAAGAAGAAGGAAATAGCCAAGCCTATGGTTCCTCTCTCTTTAATTATTATTATTTTATTTTATTTATTTTTTCTCCACTAGTCTATGTTCGGGCCACAAGAGAAATATTAAGGGAGTACATTAAAACATTTAGCAATAGGCCTATAGGCTACCATTCAGCAAATGAAGTAGATTCGTCTTTCATCGTCTCTGAGAGAATATGCGCCGTTAATGCAGTGTCAGATACAGTAAGCGCCATCAATTTTTACTTTCACTTTCTAGTGAATCGACTGAGACGTTCAGGCATAGGCCTAACTATTGAGAAAAGTTTGCACGTTGATTGTGTGATATCCATTGTCTCGCCTTCCTGGTTTAAAATATATATTTACAATTTTGCGACGTAGGCTATAACCACTCTGTTTCTGCTTCCACTCAAAATAGGCATTTTCAAAATACTATATAGCCTAATAAATGATCAGTGGAGTATTTTGAGCTGAAACTTCACAGACACATTCTGGGGACACCAGAGACTTAAATTACATATTGTAAAAAGGGGCATAATATGTCTCCTTTAAGATAAGGATATATAAGCTACTGTATGCTTTAATGTATATATATTAATAAGCCACGGTGTGGCTCCGTAAGTCTCTTCAGCCCATCAGCAAGACAAATTGTCTGGAACGGACAACCAGCAGTATGACTACAAGAGCATCGTACCTGAAGTTTTAGTTAAACCTTTTTAGTTTTAGTTAAGTTTATTTTTAACATCTCAAACGTCTGTTGAACTGAAACTGAACATTTGTGATCTGATGATGCTGGCAGCCAGTTCTAGGATCATGCATGCACATGCTTTTTTTCAGCATGCACATACACGCTTTATCACATCTGTCTGGGGTTATCCAGTGTCGATTTAGATTAGCTGGCTCCAGATTCATGTGCACAGAATGCTCAGAATGATCTAATCTTGCCGTTTTGTCCTGATTCAAATAGAGTTTGAAATGAAATGAGATAAGAGTCGCTCGAAGCTCAACCGCGCCGGGTGTGTCAGAGCTCTATCAGGAGGTTGCAGGCGTTTTCTTTTTATGTGTGTGTGTTTTTTTTTTTTTTTTTTTTTTTTTTTTTTTTTTTTCAGAGTAATTTCCGATCCGATACTTCTCTTGTAGGAAACTTCCTCTTTCAGTAGACAGTGTGTAGCCTAATCCTCTGGCGCTGAACACGTTGCCTTCATATGCGACAAAGAATTCCGATTTTTTTAATCAAGAGCTCTTAAAAGCGGTGAGGACTTGAATTTATTACATTTATTCTAGACATGTTGCACAATGTGAATCGTATCTAATTGAATGAGACGAATGTCAAATTAAGCAAATAAAACAACGATTAGCTTCCACTGTCTGTGCTGTAGTTTTTGTCTTTCTCACAGACTAAACATATAGGTAGCCTAACTTTTATTTCATTCAAAATACCTTTTATTTCATTCAAAATACCGTTTAATATCAAATGTTTTTATTGTCGTTGGTGAAAGAGTCTGATCACTTTCCTTTCACTGTTTTATTTATTTAGTTATTTATTCATTTATTAATTAATTAATTTATTTTAGATCAGATGATCTCAAGCGCAAATGGCTCGTTGCTGTGTCGTCTGGGTGTAGTAGTGACATTGGCAAGTGTCATCTCTTTGAGCATCATGTTTTCCCGGTTCTCACCTTCACACAACTGTCCACCACCACTTCCTAAACCCAAACTAAACTCAGAATGGAATTTTGTAAATAGCAACAACTCTGCCAAGAGCAACAACTCTGTAACTGAAAAGGCAGAGGAGAAACCTATAGTTCTGTTATGGGTTTGGCCTGAAAATTATAGGTTTGAGTTCAGTGACTGCAAAAAGTTTTACAATATTGATAATTGTCATCTGACGGATGATAGAGCTCTCTACAATGATGCAGATGATGTCATCGTTTATCATAGAAACCTCCAATGGGATCTGTCCAACCTTCCTCCATCTCCTCGTCCTCCGTTCCAGAGGTGGATTTGGATGCATTTGGAATCACCAATCAACACCAAAAGGATACCAGGTCTGGAAAACCTGTTCAATCTCACTCTCAGCTACAGACAGGATGCTGATATTCCTGTACGGATGCGCTTGATGACCAGGAAGAAACCTAATGAGGATTTTGTGATTCCCAAAAAGGACAAACTGGTGTGTTGGATTGTAAGTAACAATGATCCCTCAACTGGTGTCGACACAAGGAACATTTTTTACAGAGAATTCAGCAAATACATACAAGTTACTTTGTTCGGAAGGGCCTATGCAAAGTTCCTGGATTATAATGATTACTATCCAACCATGGCCAGCTGCAAATTTTACCTTGCCTTTGAGAACTCCATTCACAAGGACTACATCACTGAGAAGATAAACGGGCCGCTCGCGGCAGGTACCGTCCCTGTGGTGTTGGGTCCTCCGAGAAGAATCTTTGATATCTTTGTTAGTTATGGGTAGTTTGTTGATGTGAATGACTTCCCAGATGCAAAGTCACTAGCCGAATATCTGCTTCATCTGGACAAGGATGAAGATGCATATCGCAAGTACTTTAACTGGAGGAAACATCTCACTCCAAGTCCTCATTTAATATTACAGACACAAGAGTTTATTCTGGCTATTTGCACTGCCTGTGACCATGTAGCACGAAGCAGGGAATATAAAGAAGCTCATGATCTCTATGATTGGTACTTCAATTAATGTTACCTCAGGTTTTGGAGTTTGATTCAAACAGTGATTGATTTTAATCTACAAATATTTGTTATAATAACTTGTGTAGATGGTATCACTTGTGTTTGTATCTTTTCATCTTCAAGTCCCTTTTAAATCTGGATCATATTCAGGAAGAAAGACAACAATAAGTTTGTGTAGTGTTGCTATGTACATTGGCTACATTTTTCTGTCTTGTTGTTGGCAGTTTGTTTTTTTACATGCAAGTGACAGAGTGTTTACCAAAAAAAAATCACTAATTTGCAAATACACAGACCAGAATACTTATTTGTATGTCTAGCTTGTTAGCAACACTATTTTTGTTTGTATTTTTTAATTTGTTTTTTGTAATGTAAATTCGAATTGCATAAATATAAAGTAGTGTCTCAACTCAACTCTGCACTCGTAAATTTATTATACACTTAATAAACAATGCATTTATCTTAGAACAATTTTTTTTTCGACATAAAAGGTCAAATGTAAACGTTTTTGTCTCCAGGAAAAAAGAGGGCGCCACAACCCTGAGTCAAGCAGGAAGACCGACGTTCATGACGTTCGCAGCGCCTGTGACGTCACGTGCTTGAAACGTGTTTTGATTCTACAGCAGAGATGTTCTGGTATGGATTAAGAACATTCCTTTCAGTTGTATTTTAAACCAGGAGAGCAGTATTAGTTTTAATTCGTCTTTAAACTCATCAGCTATTTGTTTTATAACTCCGGATTAGCGTTTTATTTCCTTCAGCACGTCATCGTCTTACGTTTTTTACTCGTTTAAATGAATTAAACCCCGTAGGAAATACGTAACTTAAAGGTTTGTATTTTGTGAAATGAGTTTCATACAGTTTAAGTACTAGTTTTAATGTATTTTAATGTGTTACTCTTGAAATTTTTCTTAAATAGTATGATTCTCTCAAATGCTGTGAACTTCCATATTCAGTCATAGTTTCTGACAGGTGTTTTTTTTTTTTTTTTTTTTTTTTTTACCTTCCAGACATCGAATTTATTTCAGGTATTAGTTTATTCCGCCATAAACGAGCAACAAACCATTAAACAAAGGTGTGCACGGGTTTAGGGTCATTTTTTGAGGTGATCCAGGTACATACAAATGCACTTTTACAATTCAATCCCACAACTTTAATTCCTGTTATGAGATGTATAACATCAATAAACATTTACCACCCCATTTTACCTTAAGTTAATATGTTGCATACATTTTTAATACATTGTTATTCTGTAACATGTTACTTTCAGAGAACACATTCAAAACAAATATTCAAAATAACTATTTAAGGACCATCACTTTTCCTCAATCTAATAAAAAAAAATATATATTTATTTTATGAGATGGAAATATTCCTGCTTTAAATAATGCCAAGTGCCAGAAAGGGTTAATGCAGGGGTTTTCAAACTGGGGGTAAAAATAAATAAACAATTAAGATAAACTAAACAGATAAATAATTAGAATAAAATAATTAATTGATTAAAATGCTTAAATGGATTTAAATAAATAATCAACCTATCATCATCATCCATCCACCATCATTACGATAGTGAGTAGAAAAATGTAATGATGTGTGTGTTTTCCACATTAATATTTAGGTGAAAATGTATAACTGCTTTTATGGTTTAGAATTATTTGCAGCAGGATGATCATATTTTGGGGTCTGTGACACACAAAAGATTGAGAACCAGTTAAAGATGTGTTTTGAGCTGATATTTCTCTGAAATGCTGTGCAGTGCCCCGTGTGTCATCATGCCGGTCCAGTGCAGTAACTGCGTCCAGAGACGTGCCGTGCTCAAACGGCCCAAGACCGGACACTCTCTCTGTAAGGACTGCTTCTTCTGGGCATTCGAGGAGGAGATCCATCAAACCATCATGTCCGCTGGACTCTTAAACCGTGGAGAAACCGTGGCCATCGGTGCCTCGGGCGGAAAGGACTCTACCGTCCTGGCCCATGTGATGAAGGTCCTGAACGAGCGCTACGATTACGGCCTGAACCTTCTGCTGCTGTCGGTGGATGAGGGCATCACGGGTTACAGAGATGATTCGCTGGAGACGGTGAAGAGGAACCAGCAGCAGTATGAGCTGCCGCTGAAGATCGTGTCTTATGAAGAGCTGTACGGCTGGACCATGGATGCCATCGTGAAGCAGGTGGGACTGAAGAATAACTGCACTTTCTGCGGTGTGTTTCGCAGGCAGGCGCTGGACCGAGGAGCCATGATGCTGAAAGTGGACAAGATATGCACAGGCAAGTGATCGGTGTCTTTCACTGCCTCTACCAGTTTGATCAAGCATGCCTGTGTGAGATTTTAAACATTCTGCAAGACAAATCATGTGTTTCGGTGTCAATAAATTGCACTGTACCATCTCAACCTTAATACATTTGCATGTATATTTGGAAATAGAGTTATATTTAGATTCTTTCGAGATCCTCTTTCCAGTTTTGCAAATAATGCAAAGAACGTTTTTTATAATGATTTAAAAAGTAATTGTCACAGATGAATGGTCATGTTATTGTTCTGCCTTTTATTTATGGTTATTTAAATTACTTTTTTATTTAGGCAAGATATCCCTTTAAAATGTTTGTTTCCTGTGGTAATGCATAAATTAACCTTTTTGTAATCAAAAACATTGTTTAGTATGACTGAGTCACCCTGAATATATTAGGTTACACCTACAAAACCTTAAGGCTAATTTATAAGGATTTATTATTATATTTTATGATATTTATATTTTATGGGTTTTATACAGTGGAACGCTTAGTTCATTTTTTCCTGTTTCATCTCTTAAATTATTCTGAAATACTCTGAACTCTTACAGAAATGAAAGTGGCAAGGACAGGTCAAAAATTCATCCTCGTGAAGAATGAAAACAGTTCAGTAGATTTAACACTTCTCTTTTATGGAAGACCAAGCCTGCAGACATTAAAATTAAATATAGAAATAAATGTAATAGACAAGATCTGATGCTTTTCACCATACCAATGATGCAGAAAGGACTAGCTCCCTCATTTCCATGTTACATGCAGAAAAGTAAAAGTAAATAAATGTATAAAAAAAAAAAAATACAGTATAAATCTTTTTTAAATGAATTATATAATTTCTTCTTTTCTTTTCCTGTTCTTTCTTTCTGGAAGCTTTTTTTTTTAAATAGGTAATAATAAAGTTTTTTTCAAGGCTGATAGGAAAAATGATGTTTGTTTTTATTGAGCAGGTCACAATGCAGACGACGTAGCAGAGACGGTGCTGATGAATGTCCTGCGTGGAGATATCGCTCGTCTCCGCCGCTGCACCGCCATCAGCACGGCCAGCGACGGAGAGGGTGCCATCCCACGCTGCAAGCCCCTCAAATATGCCTACGAGAAAGAAATTGTCCTCTACGCCTATTTTAAGAAGCTTGATTACTTCTCCACAGAGTGCATCTACTCGCCCAATGCCTACCGGGGACACGCTCGTGCCTTCCTCAAAGACCTGGAGTCCATCAGGCCCAGCTCCATCATAGACGTCATCCACTCCGGCGAGACGCTGTCCATAAAGGAAGGGGTGAAGATGCCGGTGCAGGGAACGTGCTCGCGCTGCGGCTACATCTCCAGTCAGGCCCTGTGTAAGTCCTGTGTTCTGCTGGAGGGCCTGAATCGAGGTTTACCCAAACTGGGCATCGGGAAACATCACCGTCTGCACGGCAAAATTCTGGCTCAGGAGCCTTTGACCGAACAGGAGGAGAAGAAACTGAAGCCTGTGGACTTCTGACACAAAATCGAGACTAGATTTTAAAAACTGGACATTTCAGTTACGTGTCCTCTGTGTTTTAAGATTCTCTGGGATGAATGTTCATAATATGTGGTGTTTTTATTTTTTCAACCACATGGAACTGAATGTCACATCTTTTGTTAATGCGTTCGCTGAAACAGCAGCTTAGAAAACTGCCATTAAAAACCACAGATCTTGTTTTAAAGACAGACATACTTTTCTAAATTATGTCCCTTTCACATCAGGAGAAACGTTTCAAATCTCTTTATGATTTTTTTATTTATTTAAACAATATTCATAACAATAAAGTTACTTATCATTTCTTCATTCTGTTTTCTTGTTTTAGGATCATTACTGCAATTCAAGCAAAGTCTCATTTATTAAAAAAAAAAAAACATTTTACTGTCATTATTATTGTATTCCTTTTCCTAAATGATTTTTTCAAAGGGAAATGATTTCTTTATGAAAATGCAATAAATAAATAAAAACTTAGTTCTAAAGTTAGTTCTAAAACATTGATTTGGGGTGAAATATTAAACTTAACCAGCTTTATTCCAGTCAAAAAATATACATTTTTACAACTGAATTAAACTAAATACATTGAGTTACACCCCAATTAATTCACTCAAGTCAAAACAGCTTTTTACAACATGTCTGCAAGGGAGCAAACAAATAGTTAATATTTTAAATGGAAAAGGATAGTTTGAAAGACATGTACATATAGACACAGAGGCGGATATTGAAAGTAACATACAAAATAAAGGACTATTATGTTGATGATGACAGTCACTGTCAGTTACAATTTAAATGCTGACAGATTTTCAAACACTAATCCTATTTTTCAGAGTATATAGTGTATCAAAAGCAGTACACCTACAGATTTCATTTATAAAAGTTTGATTGAAGCATTCTGTTGTTAATAACATAAATATGACAACATTTTTTGGTATGGTTAAACAGAACGTTAGAACGTTTCGCTCTTCGGCCGCCAGGGTCGCTGCAGTGAAGCGGGTTCCTCTGTTCTGTGATGTTAAGGGGGTCCAGGCTGGTCCAGCCACACAGACCTGCGTCTAGAAGAGCAGGGAAAACTTCAGGAGAGACTCGTTTTCTGATAACGAGCTCTACACATTGTTCTCCAGACTCGGATTAGGAGCGGAGCACTTCTGGGAGCGCGCGAACATGGACGATCTAGGTAAAGACACCCATATTCCCACATGTTGTTTGCTGAGAGACACACCAAACATAGCGGAAAAATAAGAGGGAGAGAGGCTAACTACAGTAGCCAATGAGCTAACGCGCAAGATCAGCGATACAAAGTAACAGTTCCACTGAACGCGAAGTCACAGTGATACAATGTAACTCTTCACGTTCCATTCTGCTGAGCGCGTCATTAGTTGCTGTGTTACAGTTAATTATTAGACTATCATCGATCAAACTGAGGTTGATTGATGAGATGTGTTGGGCTGAACGTTTTTGCCCTTTGGGAAGCATCTTTAATCCACAAATGTTGTTTATCTCTTTAAAGTGGCACTGCTTGTGCGGTATCTTGCTGTAGCACATTGTTTGTTATTAAGTTTGCATTTCTTTCCTTTATACATTCAGCCAGAGCCAGTTAAAGTTGATCAAATGCACAGCAATTGTATAAGCTGTAGCTCCAGACAAGAGAAAAAATCTAATAGAATCACAGATTTGATCTAAAAAAAAAAACTAAAAAAAAACTGAACATTAAATATTTAAAGAGAAAATAGCATCCGCGAAGATACGCGGTGTACCAACAGTCGAAATAGCACATTTGACAGCTATTTTTGCTTAATTGGATGATGCTTTCCAATTAGAGCTTCGTTTCAATGCAGAAAAAGTGTGGGCCTTCCGATGAGTTTTCACAGACCTCTCCAGCCATTCTTTGTAACCTGGGTGTTTTGAGAGTAGTTTGCTGATTTGTTTGAACTCCTGTTTGTTGTAGACCTGTTTTGAGTGATTGAGTGATAATAGCTGGGAGATGAGAGAGCGTTTTGTATTTATTAATTTTGTGAACTGCTGGTCAGATAGTAACTCACTGAACTCCATAGGATGGGTGTGTCCTCTTGGGGATGAACTGACTCCACCCATAACCGCCCACATCCCATTGCAGCCAGTCTGTGACCTCAAGCAATCTAGATGGTTGTATTAGTATTAGCCACATTACCAAGTCTGTGACCTCAAGCAATCTAGATGGTTGTATTAGTATTAGCGTTCCATCCAAAAAGGAATAGTTCACATGACAATTTTACTAAAAACGTACTCACCCATAGGCCATCCGAGATGTAGATTGTTGTTTCCTTCCATCAGATTTGTAGAGTGCTCAGCAGTGGACAGTGAATGAGAGTCCAAACAGCTGATAAAAACATCATAACCAATCCACCAACCACTGTCTTGAGAAGTGAAAAGTTGTTTGTAAGAAACACATCAATCACAGCCGTTTTGGACCATTCTGTGCACATTTTTCTCCTGATACAGACAAGATGACCTTTTCAGTGGAGGATACAATATTATGGATAGAGGATTCGTATTTTAGTAGAAAGCAATGGTTTGAAGTAAAAACTTACTGATTGATTTGTTTCTTACAAACGCACAGCTATTTTCAGTCACTTATTGATAGCCTGGAGCCGTGGTGAGGTGAACTATTCCTTTAATAAACCTCCTTTGATAAGCTTATTTATTTTGCTGGCCAAACTATGCATTGCCTTTTATGACATGGCTCTTATTCTGATTGGTCAGTTGCAGCATTCGGTGGTCAGATATTTCTAAATAATGACCATTGTCCAGGACGGCACAGTATAACAGGCCACTCATCTGGTCAGTGTTTCACACATATCCTTCAGTCTCTCTGCTGTCTCTACAGAGTCAGATAATAAAATAATTTGCTCAGACAGCAAGGTAATAGGTTCGATTACCAGGGAACGCATGAACTGATGAACTGCATAGCTTGAATGCAGTGTAAGACGCCTGGATAAAAGCCTTTGCTAAAGGCATTAATCTAAATGTATTTTCATTTCGGAAGTTGTCCTGTGATAAGTGGGATGATGTACAGTTAGCTGGTCATTATCACTGGATTGTTTTGCAGTAATGACTGTCTGATTATCTGATGCCTGAAGAAGGTATAATATCTGCTGGTTATGTTTCGATGCATGTTGTTTTGTCTGAACAGCCTCTGTCGGCTGGAGAAAGAGGTGATTGTGTTCAGAGCTCAGCTCGTTCTGTCCCGAGCCGGAGTGACAGACGCGTGAGTGCCATCGGTGTGTTTGAGGTTGGATCTGATGCTGCTGTACAGCAGTTTGCATCACACGGGGAAGTCCAGCGCCTCTGAATGGGGAGGGGAACTGACTCACTCGAGGGTCAAAGGGCAAATGAGAGGAGTTTTTCCAACCAGCTGCTCACAGTGGAATGCTTTATTAGCTTCGTTAGAGGCGATCAGTGTTTGGGATTAAGAATTAGCCTGCTGATGAGGCCAGGTGAGCTCAAGTGTATTTGGACACATAAGTAGAGCCCGGTGAAATCCATTTGGATTTTTCAGAAATGTTAAGTTTTAATTGTTCTGGATTCAATTTGAATGGTTTTATTAAGTTTTCAAAATCAAAGGGTCTTTATAAAAACTTTACCAATCTAATAATCTTTTAATGTTAACAATAATGGGGCCTTATGAAATGTGTTTTACTGTTTCAGAAATGAGTTTTTCTGGATTCTCTGATTTGAGTATGATTTATCACACACATTTATTATTAAATATATGATAATACAATTCAAATAAATGCATTAAAGTTTAAACATTTTTTTAAAGTGTTTTGGATTCTGGACAATTAACTTGTCATAATTAAAAAGGATGCCTGATTAATTTGATTTCATAAAATGTTAACAGTTTAATAATTTTAGAATTTTAACAACATTTAGGGCCATATGAAATGTTTTGTCAGTGTTATCGATTTATTGATACAAGCGATACAAATTTATTAGGCCTATTTAAAAAATAGTGGCATTCAAATGGTAGTATAAATATATAACAAGTTAATTGATGTTTTAAAGTGCAATCAAATAAAATTTTAACAATTAATTGTATTTTTTTATTTACAGTTAAATTAAAGCATTGACAAAAATTGTACTATTATTGTTATTATTTTGTACATTCTACTGTGCAATAGTAATATATTTCTGTTATAGTTTCTACAAGTTCATCCAAATTTTTATTTTAGTAGGTTGACGTGAAAGCCGTTGAGTTTCTCTTTGTATCTAATGATATTTTTTCTGAAATTAATTGGTAAAATGCTGTTAAAGTGACCTTCAGAGCAGCTGTAGAGATGTCACTAGTGTTTCATCATGAGTAATAGACAAAACCGCGCCATACATTCACAGGGACACGCAGAGCATGCAGGATTCATATTTAAATAGTCTTTTTGAGCTTTAATATTCACAGACACTAGTCCATTTCCTGATCTGATTAAGTGTACAGCCTTAATTTTAATTTATTTATCTAAATTTTGCCAAATTCCCTGATGTGCTGTGTTTTCCATATCACGTTTGCGTGTAAGTGTATTAAAAAATAAAAACGCCATAGTGATTCTTAGCATCCCGACCCCAGCACGGCTCCCCAGAGCATGAGTGGAATTCATATAAAGCTCTGTATTCTCCCCTGTGGTGCTCCAGAGATGCAGAACTGGGTTTACGCACACACACACACGCTGTTAAAGAGGCTGTAGTGGTCTTAACACACAGGTGCACAATGAGGGTGTTGTTCAAGCGAATGCTGTTTCTCATCTGGGCCTCATTGGACGAGTCGTCAAGGTAGTAATTTGTGGGGAATCACAGAACAATGTTGATTTGTCTGTTTAGTTTGGCTTTGGCCCGCTCAACCACAGCCTGCTGAATCACTAATGCTTGATCAGACGCTATTTTACATTTCTAGTGGCAACTTAACAGCCGTCTGGTTTATTAAAGAAATGTAAAACAATCTAATGTATTTATATAGGAATTTCTGTACTAACTGACCTCGACCATCGTATGCGTCCCTACATTTTATCAGCTGTTTGATTTCTGTGGCGTCAAAATCTTGTAATGATGTATATTAAATATCAAATGTGGACAGGAGAGATTTCTTGTGATGAAAATCCTATTATATAATTTAAGAAAAACATAAAAAAAACATGCTGCTGTCTGTTATGAAAAAAGTTTCAAAAGGGGTCGGTAAGATTTGATGTTTTTGAAAGTCTGTTCTGCTCACCAAGGCTGCATTTATTTGATAAAAATACACTGAAATGGTAAAATATTGTTGCAATTTAAAATGACAGTTTTCTAAGTGAATATGTTGTAAAATGTATTTTATTTCTGTGATGCAAAGCTGAATTTTCAGCATCATTACTCCAGTCTTCTGTGTCACATGATCAGAAATCATTCTAATATGCTGATTTGCTGCTCAAGAAACATTTCTGATTATTATCAATGTTGAAAACAGTTGTGCTGCTTCATATGTTTGTGGAAATAACAAAAAAAAATTATTTGAAGACTCTTTGATGAATAAAAAGTTCAAAAGAACAGCGAACTTGCCCACACATCATTCTGACTGGCTTTGATTTTGTTTTGTGCCTCGAAAAACTGCTTGTCACTGGAATATGTTTGAGAAAGGAGAAATAGAAAAATTACATGGCAGAGACCCAGAATAAATTTCCCCTTCCCAACACACAAACACACCACTCCTTGGCCCAACCTGCCCTCAGAGCCTGGGTACAGAGTCCCGCCTCACTTCCTCAGGAAACAGTAGAGAAGGAAGTGGCCTTGCTCCACAACCACATTTAAGTTCAGAGCTTCTGAGATGAGTCAGAGTGGGTGGGTCCTTGAAAAGGGGTTGGTTCACCACAAATTAACATCATTTCTGCCATCATTTAATCACCCTCATGTCAGTTCAAACCTGACAAAAAATACTGAAACCGTTTTAAGGACAATATGTGACCCTGGACCACAAATCCCTGGGGTATATTTTTAGCAATAGCCAAAAAAACTTGGGTCAAAATTATCGATTTTTCTTTTATGCCAAAAATCACTAGGATATTAAGTAAAGATCATGTTCTATGAAGATATTTTGTAAATTTCGTACCGTACACACATACATACAGGTGCATCTCAATAAATTAGAATGTCGTGGAAAAGTTCATTTATTTCAGTAATTCAACTCAAATTGTAAAACTCGTGTATAAAATAAAATCAATGCATACAGACTAAAGTAGTTTAAGTCTTTGGTTCTTTTAATTGTGATGATTTTGGCGCACATTTAACCAAAACCCACCAATTCACTATCTCAACAAATTAGAATACTTCATAAGACCAATAAAAACATTTTTTAGTGAATTGTTGGCCTTCTGGTAAGTATGTTCATTTACTGTACATGTACTTAATACTTGGTAGGGGCTCCTTTTGCTTTAATTACTGCCTCAATTCGGAGTGTCATGGAGGTGATCAGTTTGTGGCACTGCTGAGGTGGTATGAAGCCCAGGTTTCTTTGACAGTGGCCTTCAGCTCATCTGCATTTTTTGGTCCCTTGTTTCTCATTTTCGTCTTGACAATATCCCACAGATTCTCAGGTCTGGTGAGTCTGATGGCCAGTCAAGCACACCAACACCATAGTCATTTAACCAACTTTTGGTGCTTTTGGCAGTGTGGGCAGGTGCCAAATCCTGCTGGAAAATGAAATCAGCATCTTCAAAAAGCTGGTCAGCAGAAGGAAGCATGAAGTGCTCCAAAATTTCTTGGTAAACAGGTGGAGGGACGTTGGTTTTCAAAAAACACAATGGACCAACACCAGCAGATGACATTGCACCCCAAATCATCACAGACTGTGGAAACTTAACACTGGACTTCAAGCAACTTGGGCTATGAGCTTCTCCACCCTTCCTCCAGACTCTAGGACCTTGGTTTCCAAATGAAATACAAAACTTGCTCTCATCTGAAAAGAGGACTTTGGACCACTGGGCAACAGTCCAGTTCTTCTTCTTCTCCTTAGCCCTCTGATGTTGTCTGTGGTTCAGCAAATTCCTTGACACGTCTGTGTGTGGTGGCTCATGATGCCTTGACCCCAGCCTCAGTCCATTCCTTGTGAAGTTCACTCTAATTCTTGAATCGATTTTGCTTGACAGTCCTCACAAGGCTACAGTTCTCTCGGTTTGTTTGTGCATCTTTTTCTTCCACACTTTTTCCTTCCACTCAACTTTCTGTTAACATGCTTGGATACAGCACTCTGTGAACAGCCAGCTTCTTTGGCAATCAATGTTTGTGGCTTACCCTCCTTGTGAAGTGTATCAATGATTGTCTTCTGGACAACTGTCAGATCAGCAGTCTTCCCCATGATTGTGTAGCCTAGTGAACCAAACTGAGAGACCATTTTGAAGGCTCAGGAAACCTTTGCAGGTGTTTTGAGTTGATTAGCTGATTGGCATGTCACCATATTCTAATTTGTTGAGCTTGGTGGGTTTTTTGTTAAATGTGAGCCAAAATCATCACAGTTAAAAGAACCAAAGACTTAAACTACTTCAGTCTGTGTGCACTGAATTTATTTAATACACGAGTTTCACAATTTGAGTTGAATTACTGAAATAAATGAACTTTTCCACGACATTCTAATTTACTGAGATGCACCAGTATACATTTCTGCATTGTACTGGTTTGTAATGATTCCTTAAAATAAAATTGTGAGATATGTGATTATGAAATTGCAAATGCTGTGGTTTAATAAATGTGCGCACTGCATGTTTCAGAGTTAAGCGTGGGACTGTGTTCTTCTACACACAAGCAGCTCATTATCTGCTGGTGTTTACAGCTTTTCCACACAAACTCCATCTCTGTATCTGAGATTGGATCACTTTCATGTGCATTTGGGAATGCAACATCTTCCCAAACTTAATCAAAGATAATTGATAAAGGGACAGCTTTAAGGGCTTCCCATCGAAATATAAGTTTGATGGTGTAACGTTTATTTGAAAATGAAGAAATTAAGACAGCCTTAAACATTAAATATTGTATTTTTACAGTTGGAATGTAAAATAAAACTATTATTATTTTAAGTACTCAAATATTTTGCAGTGAAAAATTAAAGCCTTTTCATAATCACTTTTTTTTTTTTAATATTTGAACACCGTCATATTGAAAACTGTTTTCAGGTTTCTCACTCTGATTAACTTCAGACCTAATCAAAAGCATTTTTAGGGTCTTTTACCCTCTGATTAAGGATGTAACGATTAACTGCGAATGATTCAAATCGGTTGAGATGCTAAACAAATCACGATTCATTTAGGGGTAGGAGTTTATATGAATGTGTGTCTGAGGGGAACTTACTGTCTTTAGAAAAGTTTAGATGGTATTTTCATCTTGCTTCTGTATAATGCATATTAAAGTTCATAAGTGCAGCGCTGCTTTGTTTACAGCAGAAACCAAGGAAATGCTTTAAGTTCCACCTGCTGGCAGAGAGTGAATCTGCGTCTTATTCAGCTCGTCTGCTGTTTGCTTCATGCAGACATTTTTTTTTATGTATAGTTTCGCAAAATTTAAGTCAAACCATTCTTTTTTTTTTTTTTTTTTTTTTTTTTTTTTTTTTGATCGAAATTTCGAAATTATACAATCTAATTTAGATTAAAAACTGCTCATGTTGCATGTATGCAGCATCTTTGTTTGGATCATGATTAAAATGCAGTGGTTGCCTCATTTTTTAATGTAAAGAGCACAAAGACATTTTGTTTATATGAAGAGATTTCTTTTATTTGTGTTACCATTTATTTGATCTGGGGCTTGTTTTTATAAATTTCAGTTTAGTTTTGTTATTTACATTTACATTCTATTTAAATTTAGTTATTTAGCAGATGCTTTTTTCCAAAGTGTCTTACAAATGAGGACAATAAAAGCAATCAAAACCAACAAAAGAGCAATGATATGCTTTAATTGATAATCTAAATGATAATCTAAATGATATGCAAGTGCTATAGTAGTTTATTATTGTAGTTATGTAGTATTGTATTATTTAAATTTCACAAAGAAACGTGCAGCATTTTGTCCAAGCAATAATAAAGGACACATTTAGTTTATAATTTGTCTTAAATCTCATAAAAAAAATAGATAAAAAGAATAACATGAATTGAATCGTGAAATCAAAATCGTGAATCGAATCGTGAGTTAAGTGAATCATTACATCCCTACCTCTGATAGTTGAGAAGTGCTGGTCATCTGAAACAAGGCCTTTTTATCATGTTCCATTAAGGACGGCATGCAGAATACTTGAAGAATAGCTTAATAGTGTTACCGGCTTTTATCAGCGGAGAGTCTTTTGACTCATTATTGTGTCATTTCTGGAGTATTGGTCTATCTGTTCTCAATTACACTCATGGAGCGACGGGCGGGCGCTGAAGGGATGATCAAAGCGAGGCTTTGCCATGTGTTTGCCTGCTGTTATGAGGTGATTTAGATGAAAACGCTTGAACGTTTCCCCTTCTCTGTTGGCCTTTTCTTTCTGTATTTCCATTGACCTGGTTTTCAGTGCCCCGCTCCCCCTCTCCCTCTGGCCTGAGACACAGCGCTGATTGTTTTCCTGATGGCCTTGGATGTTCCAGAACGCATAGTTACAGCAGAATTCTTCCCACATGAGTGGATTTGGGAGATACTTCCTGTAAGCGCCGCCTGTCTAAATGTTCCATTGGACTAATCACAGTCATCAGAAATGTGTTTGAGACACACAGAAATGTGCAGATGTTGTGTTTATCGATGACCAGTGGTGTTATATAGAGAATCACATGAAGTCCATGCACACAGACAGCTCACCTGGCCCAATAATCACAAATTTCTACACAACACAGGGCTGGGTGTGTTTATTTTTTAAAACAATTTGGTTAATTTTATAATGCTTTCGGCTATTAAAAAAAGAATGCAGTGTTGTTTGTTGCATTTAGTACATTTTCTCATTTTTACGTCCTTAAAATCAATGCAAATCCTGAAAATTAATCACTATAGGCTATTGCTAAAATTAAAAGGTTTTTTATTTCAAATAATGTTTTATTATGTTTTAATTAAAAAAAATATATTTTTTTCTTATGCAGTGTTGCATCTCAAGTAATTTTATCGTTTCAAGGATTTTTGGATATTTTAACTGGAAACAAGTTTAAAAGATATGTTAAGGGGCTGTTCACACAAAAAAGCATTTTTGTATCTTAAAACATGAGATGCATGGCAGTGGAATGGAGAAAAAATGCAAGTCAAATTTTGCGTTTTCTTTGTGTTTTTTGTTTGTTGAGAATATGGAAGTCATTTTTTGGGAATAACCTCAAGTAATTGTAAACATAAGTCATTTGTGACACACAGGCCTATGTCACTGTCAAATATCATCTGATTAAGTATGAAAAATCGATTCTATGATGCATTGTGAGAATCTGTTTGAATAATGTCTGAAAACTGCAGAGAAAAATCCCTCTGCCCTTGTCAACAAACTTTCAAATACTTAAAGCTGTTCAAGTACCGAAATAATATTTTGTTTATTGCTTGTAATGTGTTTCTTTGTTCCTGTTTATTACTTTGTTTGCTGTTTTAAAGCTATATTTACATATTAATAATTCTTAACCCAGTTATTTTTAAAACTGCTCATAATTATATAAGTAATTAAATAAAAATAAAAATTTTTAGATATTAATTAGATATTCAAAACCATTAAACTCATGAATTAATCATTAATTAATCAAATAAAAAAATTAAACTATAATTGGATTGTGACATTGATTTATATTTATTTTAAAAGTATTTTTTATAATTATGTAAGTAATAAAAGTGCACAAATAAATGTGATATTCCTAGTCTGTAACCTCAATAATTAATAAGAGAAAAAATTAAACAAATTGTAATTGTATCACAGTATTGATTTGTAATTATTTTTAAAAGTGCTTTGTAATTAAATAAATAATATTAATAAAAATGTGCAAAAAATCATATTCAAAGTTGGTAAACTTAAATTAATAAAAAGAAAAATATAAATCAGTTTTAATTGGATCAGGATATTGATTTATAACCATTTAAAAAATTACTCATAGTTTTACAAGTAATTTAATAAACACGCACAAATAAATTTATTTTCAAAGTTGGTTTCTAATAATATTAATAATAATAATAATAATAATAATAATAAGAGAGAAAAGTGAAATAATTCAAATTGGATTGCGATTGCCTGAATCGAATCGGAAAGGATCATGAGGGGCCTGTAGATTCTCACTCCAGTATTTGTGGTTTCTGTGGGTCTTTTCCAGGTTTAACACATTGAACTCAGATAGAGAGTCAGCCAGCACTTATCTAAATAACCATCCAATCAGATCTGAGGCGCGTGTGCGCATACGAGTCGGTTGGATGTTCTCACTTCTGTGTATATGTAGGTGTCCAGAATAGACACGGGACCCCCGGTCTGCTTGGCTTGAAGTCCTGTTGGGAAGAGCTTTTATTTTGGGTGCCGAGTGTCGACTTTCTGCAGGGGTGGGGTCCGGGAGCCTCTGAAATATCCATCAATTCTCACCTTTACCATTTTCATGTTTTTTTGACTCCACCTGACCCGTCTCCTCCACAGATGTCCATGACCCCTGCTTTTGACTGCCATCTTCTCGTTTCATCTCTTGTGCTCCCGGCTGTCTTGAAATAATATCCTGCCTGTTGTTTCTTTTGTGACCCGTTCCCGTTGGCCCCCTCGCACACCCCCTCTTGCCTCTCTGTTATAAATATCAGAGTAAGTTTGGTTAGATGGTATAGAGTTTCCTTTGATGAGGTCGCCAGCTTTGGCTTCTGGTCTCCAGTCGTAAACAGGCAGAGTTTGGCCTCTTCTGACCGCAGGAGAATCACTGCTCACGCTGACCTGGACTCAAAGGAATAGTTCACCCAAAAATGAGAATGTACTCATCTTCAGGCCGTCCAAGATGTAGATGAGTTTGTTTCTTAATCAGATTTGGAGAAATGTAGCATTACATCATATACTATACCCAGCAATGGATGCTCTGCAGTGAATGGGTGCCGTCAGAATGAGAGTCCAAACAGCTGATAAAAACATCACAATAATCCACACCTCTCCAGTCCATCAGTTAACATCTTGTGAAACCAAAAACTGTGTTTGTAAGAAACAAATCCATCATTAAGACATTGTAAACCTGAAATAGTTGCTTCTGGCTAAAATGCGAGTCCATAATCCATAATAACACTTCCTCCAGTAAAAAAGTGGTCTGGTCTGAATCAGGAGAGAAATCTGCACAGATCAAGCACCGTTAACAAGCCAAACCCGTTCTTAACAAACATGTTGGCTGATTTTGATGTGAGAGGACTTTGGAGACGTCACTGGAGGAGACATTAATATGGATTACGGACTCATATTTTAGCCAGAAGAGACGCTTTAACATTAGTCTCTTAATGATGCATTTGTTTCTTACAAACACACATCTTTTCACTTGACAGGATGTTAACTGATGGACTGAAGTGGTGTGGATTACTTATTATTGTGATGTTTTTATCAGCTGTTTGGACTCACAATGTGACGTATTGAAACCTAGTGGTTTGAACGATAGTGACAAAGTTTAAAATAACAATGAATTATTTTGTGGGGCTGCACTGTGATCCATAATCCATACTGTCTTTTAATCTAATCTAATGATTTTTGATCTAAATAAGCCTTTCAAGTTTTTTTGGCACATGAAATATAGTTACACTGAATGACATTTTACCGGGTGTCTTCTGTAAATCAAGGTAAAAATGTATGATAAAATGTATTTTTTGCTCCGAAAATAAATAAATAAATAAACAAAATTGAAAGATGTAGTGAACTTTTATTGTTTTGATGCTTTATAAACCCTTTTGTCTTTGACCCACATACAACCAGCCACTTAGTTTGTAAAAGAGTATTCTGTGATTGCCTTCTCCTCAAAGAGGATAGGCCAAAATTAGGCTTCTTAGAACGCAATATGATTATGCTGCTTGCGCACAAATGATGCTTTTAAATGCTGTTTGTCAAAAGTGTGAGCGTACGATGGGAGGAGTTTGGTTGGCAGTCCTTTATGTTTAATCCAGTCTGACAGTGACATCAGGGCTGATCTTGTGGTGGGACTGTAGTGCTTTCCCGGTTCCTGGTATTTTTAAATATAGGTGGGTGGGATCGTTACAGTGAAATGAACACCAGCCATTGTGAGGCTGCGAGCGTTACATTCCTCTCTCGCCGTGTCAGTTCAGCCCACACGCCCCCTGCCTGTCTCTCTCTCTCTCTCTCTCTCCCTCCTTCTCGCTCTCTCTCTCTCTCTCTCCCTCCCTCTCTCTCTCTCTCTCTCTCTCTCTCTCTCTCTCTCTCTCTCCCCCCTTCTCTCTCTCTTCTATAGTGTTTATTTGGCAGTTCTCTGATGGAATGTGTGGAATTCTTTGTCCAGATTCCGAGCAGGAAAGAGAAAGAGTTGGAAACTACCTCTTAAATGAATAATACGATGAAAAATGAGACTCTCTACAACACTTTATTCTGTGTTCTCGGTTCAGTGTCACGCCTGGCCTTTTTCAGGCATTGTGCATTCAAATTACATTTCATATTGATTTCTTCAGTTGCTTTTTAGAAACCTCTCTCTGCTGAGTTTAATATTATCATATGAAATATCTTATGAAGCAGAATGTAACTACGATAATAAGAAATAAGTGACTTCCATTATTTAATCACCTTAATTGCTGTAGTTTCTAACAATTAACTTTTTTTTAAAGAAATCTATACTTTTATTCAAAAGCGTCAGTAAAGACTTTTATAATGTTACGAAAGATTTCTGTTTCAAATAAATTCAGTTCTTTTGATCTTTCTATTCATCAAAGAAACCTGAAAAATAAAATGTATCACTGTTTCTTAGCAGCAAATCAAATTAAAAGTTTTCTTGAGCAGCAAATCAGCATATTAGAATGATTTCTGAAGGACCATGTGATACTGAAGACTGGAGTAATGATGCTGAAAGTACAGCTGCGCATCACAGGAATAACTTATATTTTAACATATATTCACATAGACAAAAAGTTATTTTAAACTGTAGTAATAATTTACAGTATTATTGTATTTAATGTATTTGTGATCAAATCAATGCAGCCTTGGTAAGAAGAAGAGAAAAATAAAAAAGACCAACCCTGAACTTTTGAAAGGCAGTAATTTTTGTTTGTTTGGTAGCTTTTCTCTCTCTCTCTTTTTTTATTTTATTTTTTATTTTTTTACACTGTGTTACACATCAAAATTTTTATATTGCTGTCTTAAAAAGTTGAACCACAAGTTGGTCTTGTTTATGGTGTGTTGCTGATTTAAGATGTTCAAGATGAGCTTGTCTGCTTTGGTAATAAAGTGGATTAATTTGAAATTGGCCTTCACACCCCTGTTTGCATTCTATCACATCAACTAACAGTAACCACTGGGTAATGAAGTAAACAGTCTCAGACCCTCCCTGACTCAATACTGACACACGCTGGCGAGTGTCTTTTAGAGAGCTAACAAAACGAAATCACCAACATAATTTTTTTTTTTTTTTTTTTTGCTTTTACAAATCAGGCAACTCCCAAAACAGGACAGCTGTGGGGTGCACAGGATATCCTGTCTCTGCACTTACACCTCTGTGCCTTTTGTTATTACTAATACACAGGAGGGTGTTACTTTATTCTCAGGGCACTTTTGGAAAATAAACTCTTTAAAATGCACTTCCCGTGCTCTTACTAGTTTATTGAATTTTTCTACAACAATTTCAATGAAACCAAGGTACAAAAGTAACAGTATCAGGAAGGGGCAATGTAACATTACTATTTTTAATGTTTTTGAAAGAAGTCTCTTCTGCTCATCAGCTTCCTTGCGTTATTTATTTGATCAAATAACATAAAAAATTTTTACTTATTTTATGATTTAAAAAAGAAACCAATCCGATGTACAGTACAGACCAAAAGTTTGGAAACATTATATGTTTTTAGTCTCGTCTTCATCAACTTAAAATAATATTGTGTTTTAAAATAATAGTTTTCTATTGAATATACTTTAAAAAAAATAATTTATTCCTGTGATGCAAAGCTGAATTTTCAGCATCATTACTCCAGCCTTCAGTGTCACATGTAACATCCAGTCTATCACATGATCATTTAGAAATCATTCTAATATTCTGATTTATTATGAGTGTTGGAAACAGTTCTGCTGTCTAATATATTTGATGAATAAAAGGTTTAAAAAGAACTGCATTTATTCAAAATAAAAAAAACATTCTAATAATATATATTCTAATAATATATTTTCTTTACTATCACTTTTTATAAATTTAACACATCCTTGCTGAATAAAAAGTATTGGTTTTATTTAAAAAAAGAAAGAAAAAAAAAATTACTGACCCCAAATTACTGACCAGTAGTGTATATTGTTATTACAAAATATTTATATTTTAAAAACATATCTTCTTTTTTTTATTTTTTTTATTTTAAAGTATCCTAAAAAAGTATCCCATGTTCTGAAAAAATATTAAGCAGCAGAACTGTTTCCAACTTTGATAATGAATCATCATATTAGAATGATTTCTAAAGGATCATGTGATAATGATCCTAAAAATTCAGCTTTGCATCACAGAAATAAATGATAATTTAAAGTATAATAAATTTAAAAACAATTATTTTAAATTGTAATAATATATCACAATATTAAATTTTTTTCTGTATTTTTGATCAAATAAATGCAGGCTTGATGAGCAGAAGAAAGTTCTTTCAAAAACATTAAAAATAGTAATGTTTCCAAACTTTTGACCTGTACTGTATATTTGACATTTGAGGCTTAATACTATAGAAAAGCACTAAAAGATTTTCAGTTAGTGTTTTCAGCTTGTTTATTTTCATATAAATATATGGTATGCAGTTGGATCAAACAGTGGTATAAACATCATTCAATTTAAATTGTGATAGTCGTAATTAATAATTGCAATTCCGATTCCAAGGGAATAATCAACAATTATGATTTTTGTCATAATCGTATAGCCCTACTGCATAGGCCTAACAACATACACAAAAATCTAAGGTTACATAGACTTAATAGATACACTGACCTTTATGTGCATGCATTTAAAAAAAGATTTTATGACCTTTTCAAATGTAATGTGACCATCTGGCAGAATTTGTTTTGATTTGATGCAATTTTAAGTGTTTTCTCTTGCCTTAAAGAAGCTAACAATAAAATGATGCGCTAAAACCTTTTGGAAGCTGACAGTTTTCAGCAGCAACATTAAAAACGGCATTAGTTGACTAGAAAAAATAACTAATAAAGAGGAGTATTTTGTCAAATAAATATACAGTATGCACTCTATTATATATTCATTATTTTTTTAACTTGTTCATAATGTCTTTAACTAATGAAGACATACATTAAATAATTTAAGTTTTAGCCAATCTGTAAATGTTTATATTTCAACAATGAATAGGAGTGTAAATCATTACATCATTAGAATATGCAATTTAAATGTTTGTATATCGGCTTTTATTTGAGTGATGATTATTAAGTAGAAGAAATTAAATAAACTATTTTCAATTAGGTTGTCAGCTAACAAAACCTTTTATTTTATTTTTGTTTCTGGTAGACATTATAAATAAATATAAATGCATGAAAGCAAAAATATAAATATTTGTGTTTATAATGTTACATTACAACAATGAACTGGAGTAAAAATCATCTTTAAAAGACCATTAAAATTATACAGCATTGAAAATATTCAATATAAATGTCTGTATGTTGTTTTTAAACAATTTTATTTGAGTGGTAATTATTAAATTTGCAGAATTTATTTGGATCATTAAATAAACTTTATTTTCAGTTATTTCTTCACCTTTCTGGTAGAAAATTCATTTGTGCGTCACTATCGACAAGTCACAATTAAATTGTTAGTTGCATTTTAATATTTGCATTTAGCATTGTTTTCTCTGACCCTGTTAAACACACCTGTGATATATTTTTAGCCCATGCCCCATCAGTCGTGAAGCACCGCATTAGACAGCTATAAAGCATTACTCATCCTTACCGCTGTGTATAGTGAAGTGGTTGAGGCATGTGTGGCATTGACAGTAAATGTGCTCTGTAAGTTTGTAATAATTTTGGTGGGCACGCGGCACCAGGTGCAGCTCCTCTGGAGCCCAGAAGAGTTTATTTTCAGTACGTTTGCACTCACTTGCGCCATGATCTCCGTGCTTTAAATAAACGGGCTATATGCTGCCATGCGGTTAAATGGCTAGGGTTAACCGTGGATCTTGTTAGACATTCTCCATTTGTGTGTCTACTGTTTAAATCTCTCACACCGGTCTTTCCGTGCATATTTTACATGCAGTTTTTAATTGACCACACCTAATATTCCAGATTATTTTAGGATGTCAGATTTAGACGCAGACGTGGGCGTTGGAGGCCCACCACAGTCCTGCTGACATCAGCACACAGGCAGCCGTTTCCCAGGAAGAGGCTCCTGGGAGTAAAACATATCAACATACCCGACTGCCATTTAAGGAGCACTTGCTGCATCCACTGAGTTTCTCACATATTTCTCTTGATGATGTGAAAGTCTAAATAAAGTAAGAGAGAAAAAAAGTGTAAATTTGGACGCTCTTGACTCATTTCTCAAGTTTTCGTTTGAAAGCTTCTGCTAATTAATTAATTTATGTGTGAGTGTATTTTATAAATATATTAGTGCTGTCAAATGATTAACCGCGATCAATTGCATCCAAAATAAGTTTTTGTTTACATAATATGTGTGTGTACTGTGTATATTTATTATGTAAATATAAATATATGCACATGAAAAGTGTTATATTTGTATATTAAATATATTTATACATACATGTAAATATTTTCAAAATATATACTGTATGTGTGTGTACATATATATACATAATAAATATACACAGTACACACACACATTATGTAAACAAAAACTTTTATTTTGGATTCGATTAATTGCGATTAATCGTTTGACAGCACTAATATATATATATATATATATATATATATATATATATATATATATATATATATATATATATATATATATATATATATATGTGTGTGTGTGTGTGTGTGTTTTAATAATTTTGTTGGATGTTTTTGTCATTTGTAGTACTTTTTTGTTTTTATGCATGTCTATAATTTTGTAAAATAATTTATCTAAATTTTAGTACATAGAGGTTAACTAAATTAAAATAAGAAATGTTGAAAAAAAAATTTTTTCCAGTTAAAGTATTTTTTTATTTCACATAAGCATATAACTCCAGTAAGTTGGCTCAACGTGCCATTTCATCTGAATCTTCTTCTTCAGTGACGAGACCATTAGGGCTGGACCAGATAATTAGATTATTCGAATATTCGTTCAGTGGGTTGGCATTCAATTTTCAATTTTGAGATTTGAATATTCTTATTTATTTATTTATTTGATTATTTTATTTTTTTGAACACCTGCATTCCCTGCGAAATGGTTCCCATTTGCCCTTGGATATGAATATCCCATTAGTGAATGTCATAATTAAGTTCATCTGGAAGAGAAGACAAAAATGTCGAAGATCTCAGCTGTGTGGGAGCACTTTAAATTGAGTGAGGACAAGACAAAGGCAGTGTGCCAAATATGCGATTTGAAACTGGCCAACCACAACAGCACATCAAGTTTGAAAAAGCAAAGTTGATCAAAGTTCTTTAAGTAGTACGCCTATTGTTGGTGTAAAAAAACCGAACTGCTTTTATCGGGCATGTTAATCAGTAATTTTACAGATGATAAAAACATGCACTTATTTTGCTTGGAAAATACTTGCGAATACGGCAGGCATTTAAAAAATAAATAAATAAAAAACCTACAGTAGCCCAGCCTAATACTAATTTGTCTATATTAAAAGTATTGCTCTTAACAGACCTGTGTGTTTTGTATGTGTAGTGTAGTTTGTGTTGTGTCCGTTCTTGGGGTATGTTAGCGTTGGTGGGGCGTGTTGTTTCTGGCTCGCGCTGTTCTGTAATTTATTAAAAGTTTACTCATTCTAAACGTGTCGTGTGTCCATTTTGCACCAAAATGCGGCACTGCACTCCCTTGGGTCCGCAGCAACACACCCGCCACGCCTGAAGTCGACTGGATGAACGGTTCTCGACATAATACAAATGCAAACAGACAGACAGACACAGAGATTGCTGCCTTTATTACACCGTGTCTACAGTCTACACCGGATGCAACAGTTGTAGTGTTGCTCTGCGCCGCAACAGCTAAAGCCTGTCTACACCATAGACTGTATAAAAGGTCTACACTGGACGCGACAAAGTGACCTTTGAAAATCATTTGAAATTTGTGTCAGTACATCAGAAATAGAACACAGCAGCAGTTTACTGTTGGGAATTTGTCAGCCACGCTGCATCCAGTGTAGACAGGTTCTATTGTAATTTGCTGCGCCGCTCGCGTCAAGTGTAGACATGGAGAAGAATATGTTCAGCCCCCTCCCTCCAAAGCTTCGAATATTCTGTGTTGATTACTACCGAAGCTTCGAAGCTCAAAAAATGGTATTCGGACCAGCCCTAGAGACCATCTCTTCGCTGACCCTACTTCAAAGCTGAAGAAGCAAGAAAAGAAGACTGCTCACCTGCTCTCCTCGCTCTCCGCCGTGGAAGGAGCCTCCGGCAGCGGAAGAAGACCTTCCCCTGTGGCCATCTGGCAAATAAATGGCATTTCCAGAGAATATTTCCATGTAAAATTTCCAGCGGCGTTGTTGCAAATGTAGCACCCACGCAGAGGCTGTGCTCACTGAGATTTCTCTCCCTCCTTTGCTCATTCATCACCTTCTTTCACATAGGCAGTCTTCCCTGTCCTGCTCTTCTGTTTCCTTTCTCGCCCAAGAGTGTATTGAATCTTTTGCCATCTGACTGATGGCTTGGAAAGTCATTCCCGGCATTGATCGTAAAAATGATAGAACAAGGATACTTGCTTCAGTTTGCTCGCAGGCCTCCTCGTTTCAGAGGTGTCATTCAAACTTCGGTATCGTACAGCGATTCTCGTGTTCTTCTGTGACAAAGCTCTGACTTCCAGACAGCGGATCTCCTTTCTTGGATAAGTTATAGACTCAGTGCAAATGTGAGCGTGGATTTTGCCGGCATGGTCCCTGAATATTCAGTGAGTGGCGGCGTCATTCAAGTTGTGAATTACATGCCCACTCAGGACATTTCAGAGTATGCTCAGTTTCATGGCAAGCTGGATATTCCCCTGGGCCTACTTCACATGTGGCCTCTTCAGTATTGGCTGAAGACTTATGTACCTTCCTGCGCCTGGACCGACTTCACGTCAGGGTAACCCATTGCTGCATCAAAGCTGTGGCCCCCTGGACAACTCCTCACCTGTTTTCATCAGGCGTGCAATTGGGAATGACCTCCAGGAGGACGGTGGTCACAACAGACGCCTCCAGCTCGGGCTGGGGTTTGTTGTGCGTTGTGCGAGGGCAATCTGGCATTCGGCTCCTGGTCAATTCGCGAGCAATGCCTATGTAATGGAGGCAAGTGAGTAGGTGCTGTGAAGGTAAACCTATCGGCAGGAATGACTTGCCGAAATTTCTGAGGGACGCTCAGAAGTTAAATCCTTCTCGTCCAAGGACTGTGTCGATGTGGCACTTGTCTCTAGTTCTAAGGGCCCTCCCTTTGAGCTGCTCCAATTGGCGGACTTACGGGTTATGAAGCTCAAAACTGCTTTGCTTTGTGGCCATAGCATCGGTCATACGAGTGGGTGACTTGCTTCCTTTCTCGAGTTTGCGCCCAACGATTGTAAAGTCATTTTACAGAGATTTAGAGGTTATGTGCCTAAGGTGCTTTCAACTCCGTTCAGAGCCCTGGTGATCTCCCTGCTGGCCCTTCCTGTTGTGGAGGGTGAACAGGGTCAGAACTTATTGTGCCCAGTCCAGGCACTCAGAGTTTACATTGAGCGCTCTAAGTCGTTCAGACAATCTGAGCAGCTCTTTGTGTGCTTTGGAGGCTGCTGTAAAAGGGCTGATGGTCACAAAGCAAAGACTATCTTGTTGGATTGTAGATGCGATCACCCTGGCTTATGCCTCAGTGGGCTCACAGTGCCCTATAGGTGTGAGAGCCCATTCAACTATAGGAAGGGCCTCCTCCTGGGCATGGGCCAGTGGGATTTCCATTTGTAAGATTTGTGCGGCCGCCAGTTGGTTGTCACCGTCCACATTAGTTAGATTTTATAATTTCGACATCCCTGTCTTGCAGGCACGGATCTTATCCATTTAAACTACTGGGTTCTCCCGGAGGCGGAAACAGCTGTGTCCGTATCCCTGGCTAATGCTCAGGACTAAGTTTAGCTCTTATGTTTCAGAGGCCCTTAAATTAGTGCTTCTAAACTGGGCTCGTAGAGCAGATCGTTTTGTTTCTGCTCATAGCACGTCATGATTGGATATTGTTCCCATAACGCAACGTGAAGTGAACGTTCGATAGGGAACGCTCCGGTTACTGACGTAACCTCAGTTCCCTGAGATAAGGGAACGAGCATTGCTTCACTTGCCGCACTATAAGCTGCACGCAAATCGATGGCTTCAGACGAAGTGATTCTGATGAAATGTCGCATTGAGCCAACTTATAGAGAGGTTTGCTCCGCCCTTTCTGGTGGGCTAAAGGGCCATTGGTTTGTGCAGTTTCACAAACATTAACAAATCAGGCTTCAGTAACGGGGTAAACAGGAGGATAACCCATAACGCAATGCTCATTCCCTTATCTCAGGGAACTGAGGTTACGTCAGTAACCGGAGTGTTTTCCATGATCATAGGAACCCTGTAACTGTTTTCTAACACTAACTATCTATTAACTAACACTGCAAAGTGAATGCAAAACAGCCAGTGTACCTGGGAATTCAAACTTTGAGTTTTCATAGTTTCGATGTTGTCTTTGTTCACAGTATAATTCCCATACTTTCATTTGTGTTATTTCATGGTTTTATGAAATGCAGGAACATTGCATGTGTTTAAAGTTGTGAGGGCAGGATAGGGTTAATGAATGGCGTCTGCTGTGTGTGCCTCCCCTTCACCCCTCTATCCTCTCACATACACACACAGACACACACACTCACGCGCTCACACTCAGGTGTGACAGAATATTGAGATACATTCTGGAATACTCTCTTCAGTCAGTAAGTACATTTTCTGCTCCTCTCTCTCTGTAGGCAGCATTAATGCATTGCGTGTTTGTGATCTGTTTTGACCCCTGTTTAACTTCTAAACCAGGATAGAAGCAGACAGTACTCCATTTCACTGTTAAAAATAGAGTGAATTCAAGAAAGAGACGTTTAGATTCTGTATTTCAAGTTTACAGAAATACTAACCAAGTTAATGTTGTGTGCCAGTTGTGAATGTCCATGACTAGTTGTTTGTGATTACTGCTTAAGAGACTTCTAGAAATAATTATATTTCCATTATTAATGCGATTAGATTCAGAATGACTCACTTGCAGATCTTTAAAGTCACTCATGTTCAGATGGTTTTGCTAATGAATCATTCAGACCGGTTTGTTCTTTTGAATGAATCAAATCAGTCATTTCTATGTACTATTTTAGGATGTGATCCTTCTAGGTGGTAATTTACCCTTTCATCATAGTTGATCTGCAACCATCACGTTTTTAATAGCTGTCTGCTGTGAGGTTGGTTTTGATGCGTCGACTTGTAAACTTTGAGCAAGAGTTCCAGTAGCTCAGGTGTCCGGCTGTGCTGTCAGAACACCAGCGTCACACTGCTCTTTAACAGAGGAGTTCTCTGCCTGTATGCCATGTGCAGGCTATTATTGACCCTGTAGATAGATGGGTGGTTGGATAAATCGGTTCATGAGAAAAGAGTGAGGTAAGAGCTTTATCGGGCTGTTTTAGACTAGCTGCATGTCTGTCTGTCTTCCCAAAGTATCTGTTGGCAACTAAGTGAAGGGTTTAATGGTTGTACATAAAGGACAGACTGGATTCGGTAACTCTTAGACTCTAGCTTGACTATAAGTAACTTTGCAAGCATGTCAACTTACTCTACTAACACTAAAGTGTAACCATAACATACCAGTCTACTAATACTCTAATGGAGTTTCTGACATGTAGTTGCAAAGTTACTTCTAGTCAACAGAATGTCTAAAAGGGAGCATCAAAATAAAGTGTAACGCTGGATTTACAGGGGTGAACTGTATGACCAAAATCTATAATGACAAAAGTATCTGTAAATTACTATTAAATAATGGCTGTTTTGGGATAATCCAGTGAATTAAATACTGTACAAATAAAGAATAATTGAAATATGATGGATGCAAACATTTAGCTAAAATACATTTAAAATGATTAATAGTGTCAGTTCACAAAGTACTATTATTGGCACATAAAACAAGTAAAACAAAGATTACTGAAGTACGTTTTTACAAGGCAATAAAATTTCAGTCTTTCTAGTTAAAAATGTAACATTTAATTCAACTTTGCTGAATTAAATGTTGCTTGCTATTTCTTTGTAAGTATGTGCGAAATTCACCAGCAATTTCTGTGTGAAAATTGTTTCTACGCCAATTATTTTATTTTTTGTAGTATAACTAAAAATTAACAATTCAAACAAAGTCATATTTTAAGTATGATTATATTGGTCCCATTCAAAGATATTGTAAAATATTATATGCACAGTGGTTGAATTTTGTCTACAGTGTGCCATATTGTGACGTGGCAACTGTAAACCTGTCTAAACTAAAAGTGAGCACAACAGTACAACGATTCAAAAATCAGTGGCTCCTGTTAAATTCAAAAAGCAACAGCAGCATTTGAAGACTGGACTGTAGTTTTCTGTATGATGTTGGATGTTTTAAACATGCATATATTATTATATTGTCTGTCACAGTTCCTCATATTGACGGGTCTGTTCCTGAGGGACAGATTGCGTTCATAGCTCAACTCTTACTGCAGGACCAGAAGAGTGTGGTGACATAAGCTCAGCGTGACGGATGTGTTGACAGGGTCTCTGTGGTCCGTCACTATAGGCTTTTACCTGCCAGATGACACAATGCAGAGACAATGACCCAACTAAGCTAAATAAAACAACTTTGTGCTGTAGTTAAGGACTAGTTTATGGTACCATACAAAAATGTGGACTACATAAAACACCTCTGGTTTATTTAAACTGACCAAAACTGATTTTCTGTTTAGTTTCTGTGAGATAAGCCCCTCTGAGAGGGTCTTTGGATCTGGTGCTACAGCTGCATCAGGACTGGCATAGCTGCCGCTGAAGGACTGTATTTAGTAACATGATTGAGGATGCTTAGAAAGGTTGGAATGCCCGACTGACTCACACAAGCAAACATCATATCTGTGATTGGAGACCCTCTCTCTCTCTCTCTCTCTCTCTCTCTCTCTCTCTCTCTCTCTCTCTCTCTGCTAGAGAGAAATATCATGCTAATGTCTTATTTGTAAGCCTGTAGTTCATTGCTCTCAGAGACTTTCCCGCTTAATCTTGTGTCTAGCTGCATTAAAGGTTTTATTACTTTATTATAGTTTTTTTTATTTTTTATTATTTTTTTGCAAACTTGCATACCATTCAAACATGAGAAATAAATACTCTATTTAGCAAGGATGTATTACATTGATCAAAAGTGACAGTGAAGAAATGTATAATGTTGCAAAAGATTTCTGTTTCAAATAAATGCTATGTTTTTAAAACTTTTTAGTCATTAAATAATGTTGAAAAATAAATTGTATCGGTTTCTACAAAAATATTAAGCATCACAACCGTTTTTAACACTGACAATAATTAGAAATAACTATTTATGAAGGATCATGTGACTGAAGCCTGGAGTAGTTAAAATTTAGATTTGCATCACGGAAATAAATGACATTTTACAATATGTTCTCATAGAAAACAGCTCTTTTAAATTGTAATAATATTTCACAATATTACTGTTTTTGTTGGTTTTTTTTTTTTTTTTTTTTTGTCTTGGTGAGCAGAATAGACTTTCTAAGAAAAAAATACAAATAAAAACTCTTACCAACCCCAAACTTTTGAATGATAGTATACTTGCATTTTTTAATTTAAAGGGAAACTTTTCTTCATATTTTGAAACAAATTTGTGTGATGTAAAATGTGACACTTAACATTCATTTAGCAAAACTCTCTCCTATCTTACAGAGCAGCAAAACAGACTTATATTATGATAGTAAGAGGGAGAGCAGCAAAAGTCATGCAGAACAAAACTTCTTGGAGAAGTTCACCTTCATTAACTTTTTCATTCAAACTGTTTCTTCTTTCTGCACAGACGCCTTGCTTGCAGATCTCGAGTCTTCCACTGCACATATCTCCAAGTGCCCAGTGTTTCTTCCTGAGGAGACACCATATTCTTACCCCACCGGAGGGCACCTTTTTCAGGATGACTCCCCTCCTCCGCCCCTGCCCCCTCCACCCACATCTGAGGCCCTGAACGGATCGCTGTCCCCGCGGCCGGACTCCCAGCACTCCTCTCAACAGGTTCAGCACAACCTATTTAGGACTTTCCAAAATAAGCTAGTCAGTATTCATAACACCTCAGTGTGTCTTGTTGCAAATATTTTGTGTTCTGTACTTTACCTGGGGTTCTTGACTTATTTTACTTGGTACCCAGATTTTACATTGGGCATTAATTTTGGGAATCCTTTATTTATTTTTTTAAGTTAAGTATTGGATTATTTTTTTTTCCAGTCAAGACACTTTGACCTAAAATATTTACTTGAAGTTCCCATGAGATTTTGAGTTAATGTTTCAATAATTTAACAACACATGTTTACAGTTCTCTGATTAATGGCTACTCATTTTCTGGTTAATGGTCACTTGAAATGCAGGTATACAACTAAAATATTTTCATTTTTTATTTAATATTTTTTCATGTAATTTATTTTTAATTAAAATAATGATTTACTTTTCATAGTGTGCTTTATACATATATAATTTATTAAATTTATTAAAATAAAATTACTGGAATAAACTCAACTGGCCAAGCCCAGTCCATTTTGGACTGTGCCACACCAGTTGAGAATCAGTGATTTATTACATTTGCAATATAGATTTGCATAAAACATTATGCATTTTGGTTTTTCTTGTGTTGAAATTCAGTCTCTGGGCCCTGCTCATAAGAGCACGTTGTCTCAGGACAGCACCCCGCCAGCCTCGCATACAGAAGAAGACCACGTTTACAGGTGAGTTACAATATTACAGATGAAAATTGACAGCTCGTACTGATAATAGTCAAACAAAATGGCTATTAAATATCTGTCATTCTGTGGTGTGATCCACCATAATATCCCCTTTTATTTGCCCATGTCCTGCTATTATGAAAAATCAAACCCCAAATGGCACACTTCTATTGGTCCAGTTTTCCTAACAAGCAGAAGCACTCAGACTCATCGGCCACAGCCATGACATCTGCCCTGGGCAGCAACCTTTCTGAACTGGACCGCCTTCTTCTGGAACTCAATGCTGTACAGCAAAATGCCCCATCTTTCTCCACTACAGGTAAACATGAAGACACACTTAAGGCATTCCGAAAAATGTATCGCCATGCATGAATATTTATACAGAGGGTAAAATAAGTATTGAACACGTCACCATTTTTCCCAGTAAATATATTTCTAAAGGTGCTGTTGACATGATATTTTCACCAGATGTCGGTAACAACTCAAGTAATCCATACATACAAATAAAACAAAACAAATAAGTTCAGAAATTAAGTTATGTGTAATAAAATGGAATGACATAGGGAAAAAGTATTGAACTACTGAAATGTATTTAATACTTTGTACAAAAGCCTTTATTGGTAATTACAGCTTCAAGACACACTCAGGTGTGGTTTTGGCCCATTCTTCCACAAATTCTTCAAATCTTAGAAGGTCTGTGGGCCTCTTCTATGAACTCTGATCTTTAGTTTCTATTTTCTATTGGATTCAAGTCAGGTGATTGGCTTGACAGCTTAGCAGCTTTATTTTCTTACTCTGAAACCAGTTGAGAGATTCCTTGGCTGTGTTTGGATCATTGTCTTGCTGGCATGTCCACCCTTGTTTCATCTTCATCATCCTGGGACTGTAGCTATTGGGACTGAACCAGCTAATATTAATTTCCACTGACAAGGGGCAGGATTGCTTTCTAATTACTGATAGATTTCAGCCGGTGTCTTGGCTTCCCATGCCTTTTTGCACCTCCCTTTCTTAATGTGTTTAATACTTTTTCCCTGTGTCATTCCATTTTATTACACATAACTCAATTTCTGAACTTATTTGTTATGTTTTCTTTGTATGTTTGGATTACTTGGGTTGTTACAGACATCTGATGAAAATTTCAAGTCAACAGCACCTTTAGAAATATATTTACTGAGAAAAATGGTGACGTGTTCAATAATTATTTTACCCGCTGTACTGCTTTGATTATGGATAAAGATATTAAAAAAAACATGTAATCGTACTTTGAAACTTCCTCTTTGCAGAAGATGTTGCACCTCCATTGCCCCCCTGCAGTGTTGCCCACTATATCCAGGAAAATGGAGCCCACCCAGGCATCACACTGACACCGGCAGCCCAGGACAAGCCTCAGAGGAATGGAACGAAGGGGACAGATGATGGCCGTCCCACTGTGGAAAGTCTTCTGAATGAGTTGGAGAGCTCTGTGCCTTCCCCAGTGTAAGATCTCTCTCAGCTGTAGATGGAGCAACATGGATTTGCATTGAGGATTTTAATGGAATGCTGTAATTTACATAAACAGGCCAAGCCCCTGTGCTCTGACGAGTGAACTGACAGACGGGCAGGTGGACACACCTTCCGAGCAGCAAGGCAGAATATCAGCCACATCAGCTACACGAGAACTGGATGAGCTCATGGCCTGCCTCTCAGATTTTAAGGTGCAGAGCAATGTGAGTGTGTGTATGTGTGTGTATGTGACACTTACAGAATGGTGTAAGTGAGTTGAAGAGACGTTGTGTCTGGGAATGTGTGCTGAACTATGTTGTTTGGGTGATCTATTTTCAGGTCTTACTGCTTGACAATCTGGGCTACGTTTCCCAAAAACGCTGTAAGCAGATCAGTGAGACCATTAGTGCCAATGGTGTCTACAATCTTCTTGGGCTTACGGCGCTGTTGGGAAACACTACCCTGGCTGGTCTTCATCTGACGATCACAACCAGTTTATTTATTTGCAAATCTTTTCCTGCTTGTCTATGAATTCTAGCTTTAATTTCATCTCATTACTTCAACACTGCATCCAGAATCTGTTTTGTTTTTTCCTCAGCTGTTTTGTACATCTCATGAAAGCTTTTTCTTAATTATTTCTCATTCTCTGCCTTCCTTAATCTGTCACTCTTTTCTGTTTCTTCTTTTTCTTCCCCTGTCCCTCCTTTATGTCCTCCAGCCAAGTTCTTTGGGCTCCCTGAACTCTGAGCCAGTGTTTGAGCAAACTACTACCATTGCTGAAATCCACTGTCCTCCTACGACTGCCATGTCCAATTCCCTGTCCCCTACCCTCCCAGTGGACCCAAGACGATATTCCCCAGGTCTCTCCTCTCCTTTAAACTTTGAACTGCACATTGTGGAGTTTGAATCAGGTGAACCGGGGGCTGTGCCTCCACCATCCAGTGTTGTCCGAAAGCCTTCCTCTCGACCGTCTCCACCTGTAGCATCCAGTCCTCGTTTTTCTCCAGTTCCTGACCTGGACTTGGATTCTTCCATTGATGTCTCTGCTTCCCTGCTGTCCTCCCAAGTGGAATCTCTAGTGGTTCTGTCTCAGACTATAACCACCACTCCCACACCTGGAAGTGGAGACCTTTGTAGTCTCTGGGAGGGAAGTCCTTCTTCCAAATTGACAAGCTCTGGGCTGAAGGCCTATTCGCCTATCACCAAGTCTCCTAGTCCAACAAGTGCCCCAGTGGTCAGCAGAACCAATGAAAGAGTTAGCCCATTGATGACACCAGAATCACTTGATCTGTATCTCTCCAACTCTGACACAAAACCTATAAGTCCAATGCCATCTCTTTCCAGATCTCCAATTCCTACAGTCTCTGAATCACCATCTCTGTCTCTTCCCAAAGCTATATCGCCACCTCTAATCCTATCCTCGTCTGTGGTGGTTCCCAAGTCTCCAAGCCCAAAACCATTATCAGGACAGCCTCCCACTGGACTTCAACCACCAACCTATGAGCCATCTCTTGATGATGCCTTGGATAAACTCCTTGCCATGAGCTTCAGCAGGCCTGAGAATGAGGCTTCAATCACCACATCAGTGGCCTCACGGCTCACTTCGGAAGTACAACCAGAAGTCTACGAGGATACAATAGTAGCAGCGGATCGTAACAACATTCATCCTGACACTTTTACAGAGAGTGAAATGGGGGATGGGCTCTTGGAGGATCAGTCGGACTGCAGGAGTGATCTTGACTGGGCTGACATGGAACTGAAGATGGCCTACGAAGGACCTGATGGCTCCATGACCCCCATGACCGAGGCAAGCTGGATGGATGAATCTCTTACTCCATCGTCTTGTCCTGGAACCCCAGATGCCCAGATGGATCTTCCCATGCTGCATATGGCTGGCACAATGGACAGGATCTCAGCCTCTGGACACGTACGAATAGGACTGCAATGCTTGTTGATTGTAATGCTGTGGAATTTGGTTTGGAGTTTTTACAGACAAGTCTTGCAGTGGTTTGATTGCCAGCATGTAAATCAGGTGTGTCAAATCCTGCTCCTGGGGGGCCACCTTCCTGCAGAGTTTAGCTTGAACCAGCTAATCAAGGTCTTCAGCATTACTACAAACTTCCAGGCAAGTGTATTGGAGCTACAATGTGCAGGAAAGTGGCCATCCAGATACAAGATTGAACAAGCCTGGTTTAATTGAATCCTGTTAGTCAGATGGATAAAAGTCATAATTGTTTCTTTACGCCCTGAAATACTGAGTTATCCTTATTCTAATAATTTAGTTTTCACTCCATTTATGGTAAATTGTAATTGTAAGAACTTGAATGTTGCTGTGTGTGGTTGATAACCAGTGGTACCAATGGTACCTCTGTGCACTTGATAACAAACTTAATATAACTTGATAACCAGTGCTAACCACCACCATGTATGCAAATGCCCAACTTTTTCATGCTGAATGATTTTGCACCTGGATTACATCTGAGTGCTTCCCTAGATCCCTGCTTGCCTTTATTGGTTTCTTTGGACAATAATCAACAATTCTTGAGGTATGTGGCATCTCAAGGAGTTTGTACTGCTGTCCCAGATCAAATCTGTGATTAAACGTACCAAGGAGATCCAAAACGTCCATCCCATGTACCGAGATGGCCTGATACGTAGGAAGATGGGCCCCCTCATTTTCCACAAGAGTAACTCCCAGGACCGGCTCATTGAGGAACTGCAAGGAAAGCTGGGAATTGCCCGTAAGGATCGTCCAAAAAACAAACAGCCGGATGACTGGCTCACAGAAGGCGTCATTGTCATGTCCAACCCCAAACGCTCACGGGAAGACCACAACAGGGAGGTGGATAAGGTAGATGGGAAGGATCTACGGATTCAGCACATTCTGTTTCTAGTCCATTCAATTCCTGTAAAATTCTTTTGCTTAATTGCATTGAAGTTTCTCTGTAATCACCTGCTTTTTTCTTCTTCATTCCTGCTTTTCATCTCTTTCTCTCTCTTCTTCTTTCTTATCGGTGTCTTCCTCTAGATAATCATACCTCCTGAGTCTCCTCTTCCTCAGAGGAAGGTGATCGTACCTCCCCAATTTCCCCCAATCCCTCGCCCCCCTCCCCCTGCTGAAGAACCAAAGCGCCCCCCTCCGGTCAAATTAGCTCCTGCCCCTTTGCCTCCACCCCCACCACCTGCCCCCACCCCACCTCCTAGAGAGCCCACACCTCCTCCCCAGCTAACTCCACCTCCAGTTCCACCCAAGCCCCCGACCCCTGAACCTGTGGAAGTTCCTGCTCCCTCCCCAAAACCCAACCCTCCACCCCAACCCACACCCATACCCACCCCACCACCTGCCCCCGTGGCCCCGCCCAAAGTGCTGATGTCAGTTGGCTGCCAGACGGAGTATGACCCACTCTTCCCTCCGCTGCAGGTGCAGACATGCTGTCATTGGCTAAGCTTCTGTCTTACTGTCCTCTTCTAGAACAATCACAAAACTTCTATGGATTTGTAAATTTCATGTTGTATGCTTGAGCTTGGAGATGTTTGGTGTGTGTGTTTGTTTGTGCTCAGCCTCCTACCCTGGTCATAAATATTACATTATATTGGATGCGCCCCAGAGTTTAAGACAAGAACTCTGTTTGAAACCATCTTCTTGTCAGGGATTCCACTGGTCCTTAAAAAGTCTTACATTTAGTTGTATCCTATTTAAGGCCATTAAAAATCATAAGTGGTATAAGAAAGTATTAATTACGATTTCAGGAGGACTTAAGCTGCGTTCCAGACAAGGTCAGAAGAGGGAACATCCGAGTTTAAATGTCCCATTTCAAACCTCAACCTTCAAACCAGTGAATCACATGTCTTGTTAACATATTGACCACATGGTCTCGTCAGAAAGAGAAAAAAAATTACATAAAATGCTGTGTTTCATTCTGAAAACAGCTGACAAAAAGCTAAGATTAAAGACCCATATTGTCAAAACTGAAATTTCCTGGCCTTTTTCACGATAACTGAGGTCTAGGGGCTATTTAACCACCATATAAGTTTTGAAAACAGTCAGTCCACACTAAAATGTACACAGCCTGCATAAAGTAGCTGTGATTTTTCACGAACTGTTATGACTTCCGTAAAAAGTTGACGTCAGAACTACACAGTCGCCACCTTCAGTCACCACCCCGAGCACCGTCCACCATCCTACTCTACTTTTGCCAACCCCCTAGACAACATTGCATCCCTGCCATTGCTGAGCAACAACAACACTGAAACATGTCGAAAATGTTAACTTTTACCACGTATCCAGATCGGCCAACCTATAACTTTATACTCTCACTCAAAGGATGGACAATCTGACAGGATTGTTACTATGAGGTGGATCACATCTAACTTGTATAGTAAAGACAAACTCATCGTGTCTATCTAGTCATGATGAAGAGGTATATACATTTCAATTTCAGCAGGCAACTATTTTTACAGCTACATTATTGTCCCAGCCACAATTAATCACAACAATATATATATATACAATTGCAAATGATTATATATAAATCGTCAGTTTGTTGTTTTGTACACATGCACACAGACATTTTTCATACACGACATAGTCGTGAGATGCAAGAAACATATGGCATCTGTCATCGGTTTTTTGTCTGGCAGTGGCAGCAGATATGCAATCAAATTTCTAATTTGAGGCTGTATTACGTCGATTCTGGCACCCAACATCACAACAAGATGATATTTTAAAGGGATAGTTCACCCAAAAATGAAAATTATGTCATTAATGACTCACCCTCATGTCGTTCCAAACCCGTGAGACCTCCGTTCATCTTCGGAACACAGTATAATATATTTTAGATTTACTTCCGAGAGCTTTCTGTTCCTCCATAAACATTGAGAATGTATGTACGGTATACTGTCCACGTTTCCAGAAAGGTAATAAAAAACATCTTCAAAGTAGTTAATTTGGGGAGGTGACATCAGAGGGTCCGTTAGAATTTTTTGAAGCATCGAAAATACATTTTGGTTCCAAAAATATCAGAAAACTACGACTTTATTCAGCATTGACTTCTCTCCCGCAGTTGTCTGTTATGATCGCAAGCGTTCACTAAACACTGCAGTTTAGTGATATGACTATAATAATTCGCCGAACGAATCACTCGATGTAAACCGGATCTTCTTGAACCAGTTCACCAAATCGAACTGAATGGTTTGTACAGTTTTGAAACGGTTCGCGTCAACAATAAGCATTAATCCACAAATGACTTAAGCTTGTTAACTTTTTTAACATGGCTGACACTCCCTCTGAGTTCAAATAAACCAATATCCCGGAGTAATTCATTACATTCATGACATTGACAAAAAACAAACAAACAAACAAACAAAAAAAAACACCAGATTTTATATTTATGTGATCAAGAACTGTAACTTGGAAGAAATGAACATATTAGTAGTAGTAGTAGTAGTAGTAGTAATTATATAACCAATTCTGTTCCTTCAGAAACTGTCATCTTGTTGATTTTTTTAGGTGCATCTGTTTTGTGCTTGCATTTATTTATTTTATATTTTTTTTGCATTGAAGATTTTTTTTTTTTATTCTTGATCTTTTGTTCTATCTCTCTTTAGATTATGGCCCAGGGGAAGGGTCCACAACCACAGGTTAATAAACTGGACAACATGCTGGGCAGTCTTCAGTCTGACCTCCACAAGCTGGGAGTGCAGACGGTTGCTAAGGGAGTGTGTGGCGCCTGCTGCAAACCTATTGTTGGCCAGGTGAGGGAGCCAGAGAGCTACACCACAAACATATAGGATTTTAACTTTCAGATAAGACTATATGCTGTGTTAGACACATCTAAACAAAGGATGTGTGTGTTTCTGTACAGGTGGTAACTGCCATGGGGCGCACGTGGCATCCAGAGCATTTTGTGTGCACACACTGCCAGGAGGAGATTGGTTCCAGAAACTTCTTTGAGAGGGAAGGACAGCCATACTGTGAGAGAGATTACCATCATTTATTCTCTCCACGCTGCTATTACTGTAATGGACCCATACTGGATGTGAGAACAAATTTGTCTATTGATTCATTTAATTTTTTCAGTCTGAACAGCAGAATAAACACATAAAATATAATGTTTCTTGAGTTGATGCAATCCATATTTCAGTGTGAACAAAGCCAGTGTTTATTATGTCAGCCTGTATCCTCTGATTTAGTGCCACTTACCTTGTAAGTGATTAATGTTTTTCATTTAGATTTTTGAGGCACAAGTGGAAATCCATTCCTGTGGTAACTGACAATCTGCTACAGATGATAAAACTGATAAAATTGTTCTCACCTCACAGAAAGTGGTGACGGCGCTAGACAGGACGTGGCATCCTGAGCACTTTTTCTGTGCCCAGTGTGGGGCGTTCTTTGGCCCTGAAGGTGAGTAAACACTTACAGAAGGCTCCAGTGGCTGCTGTCATCAAAGTACCCATAGTTTGTTATTTTATTTTTGGGGTCTGCTAGAATACATTTTACATGTATTTACATTCTGCAGATTATTTATATGAGCAAACAGCAACATTAAAAATCAAAAAAGCATAATAGATGCCCTTTAAACTTAAAAGGGCGACAAAACAACTCCTGAAATGAAAAAGAACTCTGCACTCAAACTATGCCGGTTGTATAATTTGTAATGAAATATAATGCAAAATAGAAATCTGAGACTTTTAGATGAAACTGTTGACCGCTTATCTCTTTTTTTTGTTTGTGTTAGTAAATACATCTTTGTTCTGTTTTTCAGGATTTCATGAGAAGGATGGAAAGGCGTATTGTCGTAAAGACTACTTCGACCTGTTTGCTCCTAAATGTGGCGGTTGTGCTCGTGCCATCCTGGAGAATTACATCTCTGCCCTGAGCGCTCTCTGGCATCCTGAGTGTTTTGTGTGCAGGGTGAGTATTTGATAATAAAAGAATTCTCTTGTTTTTTTGAGTGGTCTAGTTGCTTTAGTTTTGAATATATACTTGGTAAAAAGTTTAGAGTAATTTCAGTTTCTAAAAGGAGTCTTTTCTACTGCCTTCGTTTGATTAAAAAATACAGTAAAAACAAATAATGTGTTTTCTAAAGGATCATGTGACACTGAAGACTGGCGTAATGATGCTGAAAAGTCAGCTTTGCATCAATTTTAAACTGTAAAAATATTTTACAATATTACTGTTTTTTTTTTTTTTTTAAATGCAGCCTTAGTGAGCAGCAGAGACTTCTTGGCATAAAAATTAATTTAAGGCATTTATGAGTAGTCACGTGTTTTTTTGTGTGTGTGTTTGTGTGTGTCAGGAGTGTTTCACACCCTTCATCAACGGCAGTTTCTTCGAGCACGACGGTCAGCCGTACTGCGAGGTTCATTATCACGCCCGCCGCGGCTCGCTGTGTTCCGGCTGTCAGAAACCCATCACGGGCCGCTGCATCACAGCCATGGGCAAGAAGTTTCATCCTGAGCACTTTGTCTGTGCCTTCTGCCTCAAGCAGCTCAATAAAGGCACCTTCAAAGAGCAAAACGACAAGCCTTACTGCCAGGGCTGCTTCATCAAGCTCTTCAGCTAGAAAGATGCCTGACTGACTGTGTGCGTACGTGTGCGTACGTGTGTGTGTGTGTGTGTGTGTGTGTGTGTGTGTGTGTGTGTGTGTGTGTGTGTGTGTGTGTGTGTGTGTGTGTGTGTGTGTGTGTGTGTGTGTGTGTGTGTGTTATTCAGGTTAATGTGTCTTGACTCTCGACATCCCCACATGAAGTTGCTAGTCAGGTTAAAACGTGCTCTCAGAAGCCAAGTTGTTTTAGAGGGTATTAGAGGAAAGTTCAGCTGAGACTGTAGAGGTTTTTTTTTTTTTTTTTTTTTTTGAGAAAGTGTGTGAATGTTTTCTGCTCACTGGATGAGCTGGAGAGAAACCGTTTGATGATGAGAATAGTTCAGGAGGGATGATGGGAAACGTTTGAGACACAATCAACAGAAGGAAACGAAACATCAGATAATTCAATGACTGGAAATCAAACGAATAACCAACTGGAGCCAATAATTAGTGGTGAATCTCATGAAGAATGTCCAGGTCATATATTAGTCTGAAACCAAAAGGAAAGACAAGAAATCATATTTTGCATTAAAAACATTTAAGCCAGTTTAAAAATGTTAAATATCTTTTGCATTGTGCCATTATTTTCAGAAAAAATAAATAATTTCTACCTTATTTTCCATTATTCTGTAACCAAAGAATATTCTTATTATAGTAATATAGTGAAAAAATATCCTGTCCAATAACATTTTATTATTATTAATAATAATAATAATTATTATTATTATTGCTGTTGTTTTTATTAATAATATTAATAATATTGATGTTGTTTTAAATGGTCTTAAACTCAGTAAAACAAATAATACTATGAAGTATAAATCCTTCATATTATTATTCCTAAAATAAGCTACATTTTCTTTTATGCAAAATATAATTTATTCTTTCTTTTTATTTTGGTATGAAATATGGCCTGTATGTGTTCTTTTGAGCTTCCCCTTGCTAGGAATTTGGATTTGCATCATTTTTAGCATAAAATTTCACCTCAATGAATTGCTACTTTTAGTGCCTTGTTTTTGTATTACAAATTAAACTGAATTTAAAAGACACTAAGTATATCAAATGTGTAGTTTTGCATACAAGATGTAACACAAAGTTTCTAATCCATGCTGAAGTTGTAACTGAGAGACTGAAGTTCAGATTATTCCTCATGAAGTCTGTGTAGTAACTTCTAATCTTACTGTTAATCGCTCACTTCTGCCGGCGTCTGCGTGGAATTTCACAGGAGTTTATGCATCTCATCTCAAAGTAAGGAATATATGGGATTGAATACAATTTAAGATACAGAAAATCATTTCTACTTGTTTAGTTTGATAAATCAATAACGTAATAATGTATAACACACATTTTTACAATGATAAATCAAAACCATATTTTCTGGTGTCTTTATTATTATTTAACCCAGAATATTTCTCTGAAGGAACCAGTCACACGTGGCATTTTGGGAAATGTTTTGTAGTTAGTATGACTGGCTATTTTGGTTTTAGTCACAAAACAGTCACTACATAACCACTGACGATTCTAATGATCCACTTAAAGGAATAGTGCACCCAAATGTGGACATTTACTGTTAATGTGCCCACTCTCAGGCCATCCAAGATTAGGATGAGTTTGTTTCTTCATCAGATTTGGAGAAATGTAGCATTGCATCAGTGTCTCAACAATGGATGCTCTGCAGTGAATGGGTGCCGTCAGAATGAGAGTCCAAACAGCTGATAAAAACATCACAATAATCCACAGTTAATGTGTTGAGAAGTGAGAAGTCAATCTTCTGTTGTCCTGTTGATGTTGTTCAGATCAATCGAAATAGCTGTGACAGTATTGTGCAATTCTCAACCCTTGAATTCAGTATATGATTTGATTGGAAATGAGTATCTGATATTGTCTTGCTCACTCTCAGAGACAATTCTAGACAATATTGTAACTGCTGTATTATGATATTGTGATGATATATACTATACTAATTCTTTTAGCTTTTTTCCATTTTGCATGAAAGTCTTAAGTGTCTTTCAATAATTTTAAAAGCCGAGTTTTGAAAACTCGTGATGTTACGAAGGAGTGAATCGATGAAGACTTTCTTGTATTTTTAGGAACGTGCTGTCACTGGAACAGAAGTGACTTTCAGATCAAGAATATTAAATATATATGGTCCCTGGTGTGGCTTTCTGGATGCCTGTCAACAAAGATTACTAATAAGATTTGTTGGATGCATCGGATAAATATACCAGCAAGTGTTTATTGTATGAAAGCTTTTATATGACCCGATGTGCCAGAGATCTTTTGAGAAAACACTACTTAGAAAGTAGAAGTTACTTGTTCTCGTTTGTTTTATTCAATTCACTATGAATATGCCTTCTTTGATAACTCAATGGTAATAATCTGTCGCTGTTTGTTTTGCTTCTAATCACTATGTGCCAAAAGAAGGTGCGGTGGAAATCTAGGGATCATATGATATCCTTATGTGTTTTAATCACTCATTTACACTGGTCGAATATTGTGCCTTTGTTTATTTTGAGGTTTTCTATCATATAAATTGATCTGACGCTTTTCTATTTCTGTTCATCAGTCATTATTTTAGTGTCCCTTGACAAATATCATCATTTATCCAATGTGAAGTCAGCTATGCATATTTTTTTCTCTCTCTTGTAACACTGTCACATTTTGTTCTGTGAGTATTGTTTCAACTCGTGCAATTATATACAAATAAAATTGGTGTTTTAATGCACTGAATATTTTTCCTCCTGATGTTGTTTATTATTAAATTAATATTTAAACACTTTTTTGCCTATAGACGTTTGTACACAAAACAGTAATCTTCATATATAATATATACAGTGTTGACATAACCTGCTAAATATATAATCTTTTATTTTATTTTGTAGCAAATTAGTTTTAGTTTTTACATGTTGTGTGTAACTGTAGCCTAACGGTTTAATTTATGGGAAATCACATTGGATTTCTATAATTGACGGCTCTGTTTATGCTAGATTTTGTTGTAGTTTTTTTTGTTTGATTTATAAATAAAACTTTTGAAAGGGAATAGACAGCTTAGAATGTTTGGTTATTTTATTCACTGATAATTTGTTGAAAAGGAGGGGGAAAATACTTTAATACTTCATAAGATATTCAGACCAATTGACAAATAAAATCACAGTGTTGACATTAACTGCTAAATATATGCATTATGTTTTGTACAGAATTAGTTTTAATTTTCTAAAATATTGGTATACTTTTGTGTGTAGATGTAACAGTTTAATTTGTGGCAGATTTATGTATTTATTTATTTATTTATTTATTTATTTATTTGGGGGATTGTATTAAAATTCCTATTGTATTTTATTTTATGCTAAAAACGTTATAAAATGAATAGACAATATAAATATTTTATTTAATTCACTTATAATTTGTCGAAACAAGGGAAAAAAATACTTTTATGCTAAAAGTTTCAAACCCGTTGAATGTCTGACGCGCCCTCCAGAAGCGCTGCGGAGAAAATACAAACTCAAGCCCGCAGAAGCACGTGGCCGAGGACGGTAATGACTCCGGAAGTGACGACTTAAATCCTTTCCAGATCGAGGCCGGAAAGATGGCGGCGGACACGCAGGTTGGTGTGATTGGATCCGCGGCTGCATGAACATTAATACGCTAACTTTTCTTCAGTAACTCACTACTTTCCTGTGAGCTTTCAAAGAAGATGATGCATGATCTGCGAGCGCGTGATGTTCAGATACACTAGAAAACGCTGTGTGCGCGCGCTAGTGCGTGAAGGCGTTAATAGTGTACACTAATAATAATAAGCTGACCATTAATGATACAACAGTTGCATAACACGCATTTTTTATGATTTTACGATAATTCGACAGAGACCGAGACTTATTTGTGCATCTTTTGATCTCAAACACACATCCACTTCAGACAATAACAAGAAAGTGCCAGAAGTACCATGTTTCTGCACATGTATGATGGTAAAACCATGTTGTTGTTGTTGTTTTTGGAAATATAACGCTGTAATATCACGGTAATCGTCAAAATGCTGCTCAAACAATCACTTGATACTTTGTGTAACAGTGAAAAATGTACCATGGTGATCATAATTCATGCCTGAGCTACTAATATCAGTATATGATGCATTCAATCAGTCAGTTTTATGACAGTGGTGACTAACACATGCTTTATTATTATAGCAACAATAAATGCAGTGATGAATATTGTGGTGGTAACTGTGTTTACCATGGTAAACTGATATCCATACTTTGCTTTCGTTGCATGTGTCTGATGAGCAGCGCTCAAGGGTTTACCGCAGTGAGCAGCGTCTGATATGTGTTTGTTCGCAGGGGCAGGTTTCAGACACACTGAAGAGATTCGCTGTGAAAGTCACATCGTCCAGCGTTAAAGAGCGCAAAGAAGTTCTTGAAGAATTGAAGGAGTGCGTGAAAGGAAAGGGTGAGTTTATCAGAATGAAGAAATAACTAATATTACATATTTGGTGTTCTGCGGACATTTTAAAGAGCGTTGCGGTGACTAAACTCTGTTAAAGCATCAACTATATTCAATGTCATTCCAAGTCATGAAATACCTTTTTTTTTAAAAATGTTTTTAAAGTCAGCTGTGCTCACAGAGGCTACAATGATTTGATCAGAAATACAGTAACAACAGAAATATTATTACGGTTTCAAATAACTGTTTTCTATTTGAATACATGTTAAAATTATATGACGCAAAGCCGTGTTTTCAGCATCGTTCCTCCAGTCTTCAGTGTCACATGATCTTCAGAAATCACTCTATTATGCTGATTTGCTGCTCAAGAAACATTTCTGATTATTATCAGTGTTGAAAAAAGTTGTGCTGCTTAATATCTTTTTGGAAACTGTGATGCATAAACCATGTTTATTTTAAATTGAAATCTTTTGTAACGTTATTTATGAATGCCTTTACTGTCACTTTTGATCAATTTAGTGCCATTTTGTTAAACAGAAACATTAATTTCTTTAAAAACATAAAACTACTTTTGAGCAGTAGTGTCTGTTAACTCTGCATTCACACGTGTGCATCCTCAGATACGAGTTTGGAATGATGTGAAAGTGTAAATAACTTACATTTCACCCCTCTCTAATGGTTTGTGGTTAAATCCTCTCCTCAGATCTTCCCGAGCCGGTCATTAAAGGACTGTGTAAACTCTTCTATCTCACTCTGCACAGATACAGGTGAGTGTGAGCCGTTCCTCTCCTCTGTGCATTAAAGCATGTTCTTCTGCTGAAGGTGGCTCTGATTTCTCCTCTCAGAGATGCTGCGTCCCGGCGAGCTCTGCTCTCGGTCATCGAGGTGCTCGTCCAGTCACAGCCTGATGCCATTGCGACCAACCTTCCTCCCGGTCTGCTGAGCTGCGGGGTGGTCAGCAGGGGCGTGATGCCCGGGTGAGTGACCACACTTATACAGAGCCCTGTGATTTCCATAATGCGGAAAACATGGACAGTATTGTGGAATCCAATCATAAAAATTGTTTTTTTTTTTTTAAATAGTATAACATGGAATGTCAGGAAATGATGTAAAATTTAGATAAATAAATCAAAAGTGCGTGGGGGTGTACAGTGAATCAGATCATGACATAAACTAGTGTTTGTGAATATTAAACCGCAAAAAGACCGCATTTCAGGCTTTAATTTGAGAAAGACTATCGCTACATTATATATATATATATATATTCAGACAGATGGTCAAAGGTCTTTGTGACAGAAATATATTAATATTGTACGGTAGAATGTACATGTTAAAATAATAATAATGATAATTAAAATTATAAAATTCTAGTTAGTGACTAAAACTTAAAGGAATATAAAAAAATTTTTAATTTAAAGTTTTCTTTCTTTTTTTCAACATAAATCATAAATACAGAAAACATGGAATTTGGGGCAGGGGGTATTAAATGGGTATGTAGGGCCCTAAAAATGTAGTTTTTGTTAAAATTTTAATTGTTATCAAAGTGTATATGCCTTAAGATTTCAATTGATTAGACATGCTTTTTAATTACTTGAATTTACTTTAAACTGAATCCAGAAAAAAATTATTTTGAGAAAAAAATAAATGGGATTTCATGGGGCCCTAAAAATGTGATTTTGTTAAATGATTTCAATTAATAATACATGCTTTTCTATTACAAGAATTTAATTTAGAAAAATTAAAACAGACAAAATGGGATTTAACAGGGCCCTAAAAATGTATCTTTTTTTTATTGAAACTTTTAATAAATTGATATAAAATTGTATAAATTTAATGATTTCAGTGGATTAGACATAACATTTGATTACTAAATTTAATTTAAATGTTAAAAAGGAATTCCAAAAAATTCAAAGGTGTAGTACACAGATTTTGGGAGAAAATAACATGCATTTTATAGAGCTCCAGGAATCGTATGGTTTTCAGACTCTACAATGAGCTACAGTCAAGTATAATGTTCAAACATGTTTGCAGGAAGACCACGGCTTCAGGAGCCTGCTGCGCCCTGCCCTGGACCTGCTTAATTGTTCGGACCGTCTTCCCCTCCGCAGACAAGAGAGAAGGTGCCAACTGGAAGAAACTGGTCAGTTGTTTTGTCACTTAGACAGTTGCATTACTACCTTTATTAGTCATAGTTCAGATTAGCTATTGTTCAAAACCTTGAACAAAAATATAATTAATGTTTTAAAATCTTTACATGCAGTCTGTCCAATCACATACTCTCTTTGTGTCTCCTCCAATCAGGTTGAGGTTCAGAGTTTGCTGCTGGCGGAGGCAGTGGGTGGAGCCTCAGGGAACGCCCTCAAGTCAATCAGCAAACGCTTTAATAAGCTGTGGAAGGAGGTGAAGCTAGATGAATTCAGTCTGAAGTCTCGTACACTACAGTTAGACAGACCGAGTTAAGATTTCTCGCTTCTGCTCAGCAAGGCTGCTTTTATTTGATCAAAAATACAGTAAAAAGCAGTAATATTGTGAAATACTGTTTACTAATTTAATTCATTTTAAATTTAATTTATTCCTGTGATGCACAGCTGTATTTTCAGCATCATTCCTCCAGTCTTCAGTGTCACATGATCAGAAATCATTTTAATATGATGATTTACTGCTCAAAAAACATTTCTGATTATTATCAATGTTGAAAACAGTTGTGCTGCTGAATATCTTTTTGGAAACTGTGGTAAATTTGTTTTAAGGATTCTTTGGTGAATATAAAATTCAAAAGAACAGCATTTATTTGAACATGCAATCTTTTATAACTTTATAAATGTCTTTACTGTCACTTTTGTTTGATTTAATGCACCCTTACTGAATTTAAGTATTCATTTATTTTTTTTAAAGATCGTATTGACCTAAATATTTCTCAGCAAATGTAGAAGCTCATGTCTCATACATTTTTCCTGTTGCTCAGATTAAATTTAACACTAGTCTTTCTGACACCCTTTAGTTGTATGTTGATCGACGGTGTGTGTTTCTGCAGAACCCGGGTCTGGTGGATCAGTACATGAGCACTCTGCTGTGTTTGGATCAGAGCTGTGTGTCTGTGCCGCTGCTGGGATTGTGTGTGGATTTCTGCACTGCGCACAAAGACATCGCCACCATCAACAAACACAAGGTGGAACACTCAAGCCCGTGTCATTCCTGTGCTAAACCTGTCAGATGTGTCGACTGCACTGCTGCTTCTCACTCGGTGTTATTTCAGTATTTTATTAACCATAAAATATTATTTACCATATTTATATATACCATATACATCGTGTTTTTAATCATCTGAAACATGCTCTGACTTATTCATAATGTAATATGTGACCCTGGAGCACAAAAGCAGTCTTAAGTCTCTGGGGTATATTTGTAGCAATAGACAAAAATATATTGTATGGGCCAAATTATCAAGTTTTCTTTTATGCCAAAAATCATTAGGATATTAAGTAAAGATCATGTTCCGTGAAGATATTTTGTAAATTTTCTACCATAAATATATCAAAACTTCATTTTTGATTAGTAATATGCATTGCTAAGAGCTTCATCTGGACACATTTAAAGGAGATTTTCAAAATTTTTATTTTTTTTGCACCCTCAGATTCCAGATTTTTAAATAGTTGCATCTTGGCCAAATATATATCCTATCCTAAAAAAAACATACATCAATGGAAAGCTTATTTATTCAGCTTTCTTTTTCAGATGATGTACGTATAAATGTTATTTTGTCCAGGGTCACATATAATTTATATATATATATATATTTGTTAACATAATAAATAATAGTTTATCAATCAAATGTTATGCTACATTGCGAATATGGAGACATTTGGATTAGTGCCGAAAAAGAGAGAGGTACTGTACTTGAGCCCAACACCGGTTCCAGTTAACTTTTTTTTAATAATAATGTGGCTTACACACCGATGCAACTTATCAGTTTTTTTCTCTCAACAATGCTATGGTTTCCTGCTGCAAATTATACCCAAGTGTGACTTATTTTCTGGAAAATATGGTATTAATATTTTGGATTTGATTTTTTTGTATATTTTCCATTTTCATTTTAGTTTAATATTTAGTCATTTGATTATGTTCTTTTGTCAACTTTAATTGATTTCTGCTTTTTATATATTTAGCTTTATTCAGTTTTAGTAATTTTAGTACTTTAAACATATTTATCTAATTAATTTTGAAATGTTTGTTTTTGATTAAGTTATTTCTGTTTTATTTTATTTTAGCTTTATTTTGATGAATGAATACAGTTTTTAATAGTTTTAATAGTAGTTTTAACAGTAGCATCGCTGTTGTGTTTCAGGCGGCTCTCTTGGACCTGTACGTGAAGACGGTCCTCATGAGTAAGACCAGACCGCATCAGCACATCCTGGTGAGAATCTGATGTGCCTTTGTTGTATATTTAGTCTTTGCAGTGCTGAAATCATTCAACCTAAAGCCGGATATGTGTTTCCAGGAGAAGAGCGGCTCGATGCTTCGCCACATGTCTCACGCGGAGTTTAAGGAGCAGCTGCTGCCCACGTTACTGAAAGCTCTGCTGCGCAGCCCGGAGAACTCCATGCAGAGTGAGTCAAGCAGACTACCACACTGTCATTCATCAGGATGCATAATGACACCATCATTAGAGCGCAACTGTTGATGCTCAGAACTAATTATTATGAAAGAATGTTGCTGTTAGTGTTATTTTAGTGTAACTGAGATACTATTATAGCTTTATTATTAACATTTTGAGGTAGATTTGACTCATGCATTACTGTTTAAAGGTGAAGACTCGACTCTATATGTTTTAAGAGTTCACTCATATTACACAGCCTGCAGCTCACGAGTGATGACATCATGGAGGATATTGTCGGACCCACATGCAAATTTAATGAGGAACGACAACGTGCACGTTTTAGCAAACCCAGAAGTTTAATCTGAATTATTTTATTGTGTTTCTATTTTCACATGCAAATGACGTGTTGCACTTATGAACCAGATAAGCCTGATGCGCTTGTCTATAAATCGGCCTAACTTGCAGCTCACTCAGGCGATGCAGAGTAATTAAATAATGCCAAAAATTGTCTGTCCTCTAATATGTTTTGCAAGATCCTCTATCTTGTTTAGTACGATTTTACCTAAAAGGTTTTAGAATTTTTTTTTTAACGTATGTAAATTTAAAAAATCTTGTATAATCTTCCTCTTTGCTTGGTTTTTTATTTTTATTGAATTTTAGCAACTCAGATGCTGACATGGCTTTCAAATCTATACTACTGCTACTCCTTTAATTATTTTTATATATTGTTTTCATTTAAAAAACTAAAAAAAAAAAATTGTTGTGTTTTTATCATGTTCTGTTTTTTTAAATGTCTATATAGTTTTTAAAATTATTTTAATTTGAGTTATTTTTACACTTGTAAATACATGTGTGTAGTTTTTTATTTTTATTTTCTTTTTAGTTATTTAAATTTTCATTAAACGAAAATGAGCTTAAAATAGACATATATATATATTGTTTTATTTCAATTAATGTTTATATTTAGTAACAGAGTTTTTTATAGTTTTAATTTTAGGTAACTATAAGACTGTTTGATTACTGTTTAACTTTTTTTAAAAAGGGAAAATATAATAAAATTATGTAGTTGGCAAAAAATATTTCTGACAATCCAGTGATAGTTGCTTTTGAATGTAAGTATTTATTTATTAATGAATGAGTGAATGAATCTTGTTCTCTACCAAGCATGAACAAGCTGTTACTTTTAATGTTATTGCTATTACTGTGTACACTAATTTGTAATCTCTCAACAATCTAGAATCCTGGCATATTATGTTTTCTAGACACATCTCTCTGTCCTTCTCTCCTCCAGCGATCTCCTGCATGCTGGCGTCTCTCACTCTTGATCTGAGTCAGTACGCGCTGGACATCGGGAAGGGCATCTCCAGTGAGTGCCTGTCTGTATGATTGATGTTTGTCTGAGGAGTCGTGTGCAGGTTTAATGTGCTTTTGGTGTGTTTTAGGTCAGCTGAAGGCCAATAACCCAGAGCTGATGGAGCAGGCGGTTACGGCCCTTCAGAATCTGGCCCATCAGTGCAGCGACCCCAGCGCCGTCCAGGACCTCGTCAAACACCTCTTTGGCATCCTTGGAGGTCAGTGGATGCTTTCAGGGCTCCAGCAGTCATGGCATTTTAAAATGACAATTTCTGTGACATTTAAACTCTAACTGAGCATGTCAAAGATCATGTACAACGATAATCATTTCAATATATTAATTATTAGGTTTGAAACCAGACATACATAGAAAAGCACACCAATAAACTCAGTCAAATTATTCATTTTGAGTTCATGAATGACTGGAAGTCATGGGAAAGATCATGTAAAACTGTTGGTTTAGGAATTTAAGAGATCTCGTATACATAACCAGAACCAGCTCACTATTTAAAGCAGGATTTTGCTGATTTTCTGTTTTGTTTTGCACAGGCTCAGAGGGGAAGCTTACTGTTGTGGCCCAGAAGATGAGCGTTCTGTCAGGTGAATATCTCTCTCATATGCTCAGTAGGCCTGTTTTCAGCAGTACATACATGTTTGTACATACTGTTTTTCTTTTATATTTAGAGAAAATCAGATCTTATGGGGATTAATCTTGAAAGTCTTTTTACCACTGCTAATTTGCATAAGGAAATGTGTTTTATGCGTGCAACTGCACTGCTTAATTATTTTCCTTTGTAAACTTAATCTACATCTTTGTCTGTTGCACTCTCATCTTGCATCTTTCGCAGCATCTGCGAATGAACGGTGCATTTTTAGAACAGGCTAGAAGTTCCACTTTTTTAAAACACATTTTAAATGCAACGTTTGAAAATAATCCCCTCCTGCATAGCTCCCAAATCTCATTCTCACGTCTGCATGAATCTGTGAGACTTTTGCATTCACGTAAATGCATGCTATCATACTGATCATGGTTAACGTGTGTTTTTGAAACAGGAATCAGAAGTTGCAGTCATCATGCCGTCTCTGGCTCTTCCTCTCAGTCTCTGAGCTCCAGCGTGGCTGTGATGTTCATTCCATACCTGCAACAGGAAGGTGAGAACCCTACTGCTTTTAATATACTTTAAAAAATATATTTTTTTAAATGCATTTTTCATGCCCGTTCATGCATACTTGAGTCAGCTTTCATAAATTGGAATTGTTTTAGTGAAAAGCAGTTGGTTTGTTTAATGAACATCATAATAATGTAAAGTTACTCACATTAAAAAAAAACTCCTCTCCTATAGCTTGCTTCCTAACCTAGAATAGCTTTTGTTCCCTTTTCTTTTTTTTTTAAGTGCTTGTAAATGCACAGATGTAAATGTCAAATAAATAATTTTAAAGTAAAAACATTAAAAATAAAACATTTACTAAAAAAGATTACATTTTTTATGTGTTTGCCTGGATGTCATGTGACCACAAAGCCATATCAGAGAACTGTAAACATGCAAAATTACTATAATATTAAATATTATTATATCGAATAACTCACAAATTCGGCAGGACTTCGAGTAAATGTTTAAAGTCAATTATCGACAAAAAAAAAGTTTGGGAATCCCTAACTTTAAATATCAAGATTTTATTTATTTTTAATGTAATGGCTTAACATAATTTTTTACTTGTTGCAAAATTATATTACATTTGTAATTTGATGTGCATTCAACAATCTTTAATGGTCTTAAATTTCTTAAAAATGTACAAAACCTGATATCTGCTGATTGTTTTTCTCTCTCCGTGTGTGTGTGTGTGTGTGTAGTCCATGAGGGGACGCTGGTGCATGCGGTGTCTGTTTTATCTCAGTGGACGAGCCGTTTCACGGTGGACGTGCCTTCAGAGTTAAGAGAATGGTTTAAAAAAGCCTTCACTCTCAAGACGTCCACGTCCCTTGTGCGTCATGCGTATCTCCAGGCCATGATCGGGGCTTTCAAAGGTCAGTCAGGCTGCTGGGACACTTCAGATTTATCCTCATGCTGCTGATGTTTAGTCAGAATGAACAGCGTTTGTGTCTCTGTTCAGGCGACGCTCTCAATCAGGCTGTGGACTTCATGCCTCTCCTCATCCAGACAGTGGAGAAAGCTGCTGCCCAGAATACCCAGCATTCTCTGCTGTCTGAAGGCGTGGCCGCCTCTGTGCTGCTCTGTCGGCTGTCTATGCTGGATTCTGTGCCCGGTGAGTGTTCACACTGAGACCGATAGAGTTTTCCTGTGTCTCATGCTGGAGGCGTTTATCTTCATGTTCCTCTGTGTCTTCAGAAGCGAAGCTGGCGTCCTTCTGGAACCTGATACTAGATGAAAAGAAGCCTCTGTTCACTACCGAGAAGTTCCTCTCTCAGGCCAGTGAAGAAGGTTAGAACTCTCCAGTTGTTGAATAGATCCAGTGTATATATATTTTTTTTTTGCCATCTTTAATCCTGTCCTGTACCCACAGCTCTGTGCACCGTCCTGCTGCTGTGTGAAAGACTGTTCCTGGATCAGCCTCAAAGACTCAACAACAGCAAGTCTCAGTGAGTTGCTGCAGTTTCCCCTGGAATAGAATTTAATTTTTTATATAGAATATAATTTTTTCAGTATGCATTTATGAATTTATTAATTCATTTTATTATTTCTTATGTTCTAATTCACTTTATTTATGCTACAAATGTCAATAATTATATAAATTAAGAATTTGTAAATCGTTTTATTTTTGTAATGATTAAAAATCTTATTTTAGGAAACTTTAGAGAAAAACTAGGATCATTAATAATGAACTATAATATGCAAACTAAATGGGTTCTTGTATCACCCTAAAAATGTTTTAAACTAAAGTATGCACTTAAGCCACTTAATTAATATGCAAATTAAAACACAAATGAATATAAAATGCTCATTTGATTGACTTATTTTGCCTCATGCAAAAATATTGACCAATCAATAGTGTTATTTCAGTATTGTTTATAAACTATTACAATATAAAAATGTAAAAAAAATAAAAGCTAATTCAAAATATTAATATATAATAATTGAAATTAGCTTTTATTTTTACATTTTCACTTTTAGTAAAGTTTTTTTTTTATTTTTTATTTTTTTATCTCCCATAGTAAAACACCAAGCGAAGTTAGAAAAAGAACGATGGTTTATTTAACGTAATCCAAGGTTCTTTGATAACAGCATGCGATGTTTCACAAAAACTTCCCTCTGCGCATGGATACGGGAAGAAATCTCTCTATAATGACTTCAGCAGGGGTCAAAAACGGACGTGGTGTCATGGGAGCTTGCGCAGTTGGTCAAGCCCAAAGCGAATCCCGTAGTGAAACACCTCACTCTGTTATCAAAGATCCCGGGTTTATGTTAAGTAACCCATCGTTACAGCTGAAAAGTTACATTTCTGTACAAAAATCTTATATTTTTCACAAAAAGACCTGGAATAGTCTTTAAAAAAGTAAACAGGATCAATTTTGACTTTCAACAATAGTGCAAAATCTTTACTTGATACATGCAGAAGTGATCGTGTGACTAAAACGCATGTCTGCTGTCCTCAGGATGTACCATCAGGCCACAATGATGGCGCTGCTCTCCCGTCTGTGGCGTGTGCGTAAGCGTGCTCAGCAGACGGTGAAGAAACTCCTGTCCTCGCTGGGCGGCTCCAGCCTGGCCCACGGCCTTCTGGGAGAACTGCGTGTTGTCATCAACAAGCACAAGGTGAGGGATATCAAGGAACGGAGCGATTACTCTACACTGGTGCGTTTTGTATCTGCTCACTCTTACGTCTCTTGAAGCAGATTCTGCCACCAGATGTTGTTTATACGGAGACGAGTGAGCTCACAGAGATCGGCCGCTCTTACATCGCCCCGCGGATCCTGCTGGACGCTCTGAGCGTGATCTGCTCGGTGGCGGCTCAGTGGAACGACCCGGCGGAGACTGAGAAACTAGCCTTGGATATTATCATCGTAACCCATCATCCGTCCATCGGTCCGTCTCTCTGATGCATCCGTCCAGGAATATCCCTACAGCGGCTCCTGAATCCTGTTAATCTCGCTCTTTCTCTTTCAGTGGCCGTCAGGTCTGAGATGTGGCCTTCTCTGATGTCCACCATGAAGCTGGACGTTGCTGAATTCATCGATAAACACCTGGAGATGATTCTACCTCGCCTGCTAGAAGCCAACACAGACAATCAGGTCTGACTGGCTGCATTTACAGTCCAACTGTGTTATTTTTATTTTTATTATAGTAATTAAATTGATTAACTAAAATTAGAATACTTTATGTAATGAAATGCAATACTTTAAATATTTTAACAAAACACTGTATTTTTAGCAAAGCTCTTTCTCTTTTCTGGTTAATGAACAGTACTTCAGCTGGTTAGCATGTGTCTATGGAAGCTTGTTTCCACCATGGATTAAAAATAAAAAAGATAATTACAGCTATGTATTTCATGATTCAGACTTTTTTGGAGTCACAATTGTTAGTATATTTCTTAAAATTCTGATTTAATTCTGAAAATTTCAGAAATAAACTGAATTGCGAGATGTAAGTGCAAAATTGCATGTTTGCATTCTAAGAATTTGTTTATATCTTGCAGTTCTGAATTTATATCTCTCAATTCTGATTTACATCTCACAATTTTGAGTTTACATCTCACACTTCAACCTTTTTTATGAGTCTCTTGTGAGATAGTCACAATTATTTTTTTTATTCTGTAAAAAAAGAATTGCGAATTCTGAAAATAAAGTCAGAACTGTGTGAAAGTGAGTAAGGTTCTGAAGATATCTCGCAATTTTTTTTTTTTTTTTTTTTTTTTTACTTTTTTTACAGAATTGTGAAAAAAACAAACAAAAAAAAATTATAAGATAAAAAGTTGCAACTACTGTTTTCACTTTTTTATTCTGTGGTGTAAGCAGGATTCCATATATGTGACCCTGCAGCACAAAAGCAGTCTTGAGTCTCTGGGGTATATTTGTAGCAAAAGCCAAAAATACATTGTATGGGTCAAAATTATAGATTTTTCTTTTATGCCAAAAATCATTAGGATATTAAGTAAAGATCATGTTTCATGAAGATATTTTGTAAATTTCCTACTGTAAATATATCAAAACTTAATTTTTGATTAGTAATATGCATTTCTAAGAACTTCATTTGAACAACTTTAAAGGCGATTTTCTCAATATTTAGATTTTTTTGCACCCTCGGATTCCAGATTTTTAAATAGTTGCATCTTGGCCAAATATATATCCTATCCTAACAAACCACACATCAATGGAAAGATTATTTATTCAGCTTTCAGATGATGTATAAATCTCAATTTAGAAAAATTGACACTTAAGACTGTTTTTTTGGTCCAGGGTCACATATGTCATAGAAGTAATAATTTGAAACTTAACAATATTATGTTACACCCTAGTCACATTGTGTTGTCAGATTGATATAATAGGACACACATTCAGATTCGGACAGATTTATGTTGGGTTTTATGGTTGACATTGTGTCTCTCTCTCTCCGTAGGCTGTTCAGAATGCTGTCGGTTCCCTGTCGCTTCTGTCTCCCACCAGACTGCTGCCGCGTGTCATGGATCATGTGACCCAGCGCTTGTCCAATCCGGCGCTGAGTCAGGTGACGCGTCAGGAGTATGCCATCATGCAAACGCCGGAGGGAGAACTTTACGACAAGAGCATCATTATGAGGTAAAGTCAACTGAACAATACACATTCTGAGATGAATGAATGAGAATCACATGGATCAGGTCGTTTCTAGTAAGCGTTGTTGTCTTGTTTTTGGCAGCGCTCAGCAGGAGAGCACAAAGAAAGGCAACATGAAAAGAGAGAATAAGGCGTATTCCTTCAAAGAGCAGATCATTGAACTGGAGCTTCAGGAGGTGAGAGAAGAACAACAGATGATCCGCTCGAATAAAAAAGGAGACAAATTGTTTACTACTGCATACTGGGTAGTTACTGTACACTGTTTAGTCAAAAATAGTATTTGCAAGAAACACTTCCAACTGAAATACAGAACATTCTCACCTCACTGCATAACCTGTTGATTTTTGAGTGACGTCTAGTTGTCATCTTAAAAATAAACCACTATTTCGCAAATTTATAAAACAATATTTTGCATAAAAATAGTAGTAGTAGTACTACTTGTATTAAAGTATTATAATATTCTGTAAAATATATAAATGAATGAGTATATATGTGACCCTGGAGCACAAAAGCAGTCTTAAGTCTCTGGGGTATATTTGTAGCAATCGCCAACAAAACATTGTATGGGTCAAAATTATACATTTTCTTTTATGGCAAAAATCATTAGGATATTAAGTAAAGATCATGTTCCATGAAGATATTTTGTAAATTTCCTACTGTAAATATATCAAAACTTAATTGTTGATTAGTAATATGCATGGCTAAGAACTTCATTTGGACAACTTTAAAGATGATTTTCTCAATAATATTTAGATTTTTTTGCACCCTCAGATTCCAGATTTTCAAATAGTTGTATCTCAACCAAATATTCATAATATTCAACCGTACATCAATGGAAAGCTTATGTATTCAGCTTTCAGATGTTGTATAAATCTCAAATCGAAAAATTGACACTTAAGGTTTTGTGGTCCAGGGTCACCTATATCAGCAATTTGTGCATCTTGCAATTCTGTATATTTTATAAATATTAAAAAGTATCCAATAATAATAGTAATTTCTAAAATTTAGTGTGTTTATGGTGAACCTAAATATATTAAGTTATAAATATATTAGATATATTACAAAATTAAGATATATTAACATTATAAAACATATAAAAATAGATCAATATGTATATGCAACTTTTGGCAGTCACATTAAAATACATTAAAAATCTGGGCTGATGTTTGCTCTAGTTTATCAGTCACACTGGAAATGAAATAAGCACACCGCATTGTGGGATACTGTATCTGGTGCAGTGCTCTCTGTTTTATACTGCACATCTGATTGAGCTCCCCCTTGTGTTTGTCTTGTAGGAGATCAAGAAGAAGAAAGGCATCAAAGAGGAGCTCCAGCTGACCAGCAAGCAGAAGGAGATGATGCAGAACCAGCTGGAGAAAGAGTCGGGCATCCGCAAGCGTTTACAGGAGGTGAGAGGTCATACCACCTGAGAGACGCCCATCAGTGTGAACAAACCACTGAGCCGCGTCTCTGTCTCTCTTGTTCTTTCTCAGCTGGATGTGGAGCTGCAGTGTGCGGTCGGTCTGCTGGAGGCGGCTCTGGCCCGTCGTCCATCTCTGATCTGGATGCATCTTCCTGGAGTTCTGCAGGTTGTTCTGCCCCTACTTCAGTCTCCTCTGGCTGCTCCCCGCGTCAAACAGGTCTTCCTGCACATCGGCGTCACTCTGATGCCTAAAGAGCTGCACTACCTGGGTATGCCTTCCTTTTCCTGTTTGTTTATAACTGTTTACTCTTATTAAATGTCTTCACTTGTATTTGTTGTTCTTATTTTCAAATATAATTTTTTTTTTAATGCAAATACATATTTAAAGCTGCCCAAATTTGTTTTGCTCATTTCAATAACAGATGTCATATTTTTAGTGTGTGATTGTGGATCAAGTAAATATGCATTTGTGTAAATAAAATTAAATTAAATTTAAAAAGTGTATTATCTCAACAGCTAAAACAACTGACATTTTTAAAGTGAATATGCATTTGTGTAAATGTAAATAAAAAAAAAAGAAAATTTAAACAGCTAAAATAATTTACATTTCTAAAAGAATTATAATTTTTTGTCTAAATAAAACAAAATAAAAGTATTATTTTAACAGCCAAAATATTTCTCAATATGCATCTGAAAATGCATCTGTATAAATAACATTTAATTAAAAATATCTTATTTCATCAGCTAAAACAATTGACATTTCTAAAGTGAATATGCATTTGTGTAAATAAAATTGCATAAAAAATATCCATAAATAATAATAAAATAAGAAAAGTAAAATAATAACATTTAAAAAATCATTTAACCAGCTAGAAATCTCCTCATAAAATCTCTATGCAGTTATTTTAAATGCCTAATACAGCAGTAATTGGCTACTAGAAAAATCATCAAAGTGTTTACGTTCATTAAATGTCTTCACAGTTTTAACTTTATTTAGGTCTTTGTTTCACATATAAATAATTAATGTAAGTTAGGTTTAATGCAAGTGCATGCTTAAAGCTGCCTGAGATCATTTTTGCATGTGTGAATAACACTTGTTTTTACCTTTGGTTTCATGTGATTCAAATCAGTGTTTTTCTCTGTTAATTTAGCGGTTCTCGTGGGTCATGTGACCTTGCGTCAGCTGAAGCCAGAGTGTGATTTGGATCCTGCCTGGGCTCAAGAAGATCTGAACACAGCAACGCAACGAACCGTATCACTGCTGCACACAAACACAACACTTCAGAGAGATGGCAAGACCGGTGAATAACACACACACCCACATGTGGGACAGTCATCAAAACTAAATTAAAACTATGGCAGGCCATTTTAACATTTAATTTAAGCATAAAATATGCCAAAATCTGTTTCATGCTACTAGTTCTTCCATTAGATTAAGTTCTTATTAGCTAATAGTGTTTATTCTTTAGCTGCTAGTACTGTTTTAAAAGATACTTGTGCTTATTAAATACTAGTTCTTATTTATAATATACTGGTACTCATTCATTACATACTAGTACTTAGATACTAGTATGTATTTATTACCTGTGATATAGAGACTACTACTTACTGTTAGATATTAGTACTTATTCATTAGATACTAATACCTGTTAAACTGATAATAGTACTTATTCATTAGATACCACTACTTATTTCAGTAGTGACTAGTAACTGTTCTGTTGATACTAATAACAATTTTTTCCCAATTGACTTCTATGGAAATCTGTCATTCTGATATCAACTATCCAGTTCTGTCTGTATGTATTACAATAGTGACTAGCAATGTTCCCTCTAATTTTTTTTCTTGCTGAGCAAAACTTTCTTTATTGGGCGGACATTTTGGCCACCTGAGCAAAAACATTCTTTATACCAGACCTACACAAAAAGTGTGTAACTTAACTTTAATGTTAACTTTTAACTCTAATGATATTTATATTTGATTTGACCCTTGATGTTAATAAATTTCCAATCCGAATGTGTTACCTGAGAAAACATTTTTTACAGTGATACATTGCCATTCAAAAGTTTGGGATCAGTAAATTTTCAGTAACGATTTTTTTATGCTCATCAAGGTTCTATTCGAAATATATTGCAAATATTATTGCAATTTAAAATAAATGTTTTCTACTTTAATATACTTTTAAAATGCAATTTATTCCTGTGAATCAAAGCTGAATTTTTAGCATCATTACTCCAGTCTTCAGTGTCACATGATCCTTCAGAAATCATTCTAATATGCTGATTTATAATCAATGTTGGAAACCGTTGTGCTGCTTAATATTTTTTGGGACTTGTAATACTTTTTTCAGGATTCTTTGATAAAAAGTTAAAAAGAACTGTGTTTATTCAAAATAGAAAGTCTTTACTATCACTTTTTATTCATTTAACATATCCTTGCTAAACAAAAATATTAATTTCTTTAAAAAAAGAAGAAAAATTACTATAGTGGATATTGTAACACAAAATTTATATTTTGAATAAACACAGTTCTTTTTAACTTTTTATCAAAGAATCCTGAAAAAAAGTATAAATTTTGTTACAATATAACAAATTTTAACTTTTTATTCATCAAAAATCAAAGAACAAGGTATCACAGGTTCCAAAAAAATATTAAACAGCACAACAGTTTCAACACTGATAATAAATCAGCATATTAGAATGATTTCTGAAGGATCATGTGGCACTGAAGACTGGAATAATGATGCTGAAAATTCAGCTTTGCTTCACTAGAATAAATCATATTTTATATATTATATATTAGAAATTATTAGAAATTATATATTCCTTATTAGAAATTGCAATAACATTTCACTATATATATATATATATATATATATATATATATATATATATATATATTATTATTTTTTTTTTTTTTCTCTTCTTTTCTTTTCTTTTTTTTTCTGTATTTCAAACAAATGAATACAGCCTTGAGCATAAGAGACTCCATTAAAAAAAACAAGGTAAATTATTTATTAGGTTTATAATATAGGCTTAACAATATAATATAATATCAAAACAAACTGAAGCATTTTAACTGACTGATAGAATAGAATAGAAAACAAACTGAAGCATTTAAACTGAGAACTGTAAGCTAAATATAAAAAATAAAACATGAACGTGAATTTTTCTATAGCGATCTAAACATCACTATGAAGTACAGTTTGCACAATGCACCTGTGTGTAACTGAAAATTGTTACCGTTCTGTACCCATCATTCGACTTAATCAAACCATTCTTTAATACATAATGACGTTTTATTTCACTTCATTGGTTAGCTTTGGCTCTCGGGTTGAGCTAATTTGTCCACAAATATTAAAGTATTCGGTACAGCGACTCATTTGGCGCACATCATTCTATTTCTATGAAACCTGTAAACCGCATTCACCAGTTCTAACTCTATAGCAACATCAACTCTATAACGGTTTGCCCGAGCATTGCAATTCTTTCATAATTGATGTCTGAATGACAGATCCCCATAGAACTCGATGGCAAAGTTTTACAATTTGTTACTAGTAACAATATAGTAGAATAGTTACTAGTCACTATTGAAATAAGAACTAAAATCTAATTAATTAAAACAGAGCATTAAAATTGATGATAGTAAGTTTTAAGCATTAAACGTTAAAATGGCTTGCCATATTACAACAGGTTTTGGTGCAAGAAATGGACTTATTAAATATTAAAGACGTAGTTTGAATTAAGGGCATCTCTGATTGAAAGACTTATGAAAGATGTATTTGTGTGTTGAGTTGCAGGATCAGGTGCATTTGTCCTTTCAGCACCGGCATTCTCCTTCTGTTTCCCGCTGCTGCAGGCGGTGTTGAGTCAGAGCAGCGGATCCTCAGAGGAGACCGAGCTCATGATGACCCGCGCACTGCAGGTCATCAACACACATGCACAGCTGCGGGCGAAATTCAACGAAAGCGACACACTCATTGATGAGGTACCGTTGGGTTTTCAACTAGTTGCTTTGTCATTAATCTTAATGTGTTTTTGGTTTATTGATTTGTCAACTTTGCAGTAACTGAAATTTTGACAAATCTGGGTTTGAATTTGATAAGATATTAATAGTTAGGAATAAATCAAATTTATAAAGGCATGTAAGTGTTCTTATATTTAATTAAATAGCATGCGAATGAATGACATGATTAAACCAGCGCATGTGACTTGATTTTCTTTCATGACTTGTAGTGAATGAGGAATTGTTAAATGATTGACCACAGTTACATACACAAAGGATATTATGAAATTAAAGGGTTAGTTCACCCAAAAATGAAATATATAACTGACTGGATTCGTATGAAAGAAGAAAGTCATACACCTAGGATAGCTTGAGGGTGAGTAAAACACAGGCTAATTTTCATTTTTGGGTGAACTAACCCTTTAACTGAATTTAGTTGGGTTGTGTTATGTGTCATGTCAATTCATGTAAAAAAAAAAAATTATAATAATAATATTCAGTTAAAATTGTTCAGGTATAAAAATAAATGGAAAATTTGGAATTTGGAAAAAAAAGGAAATGAAAAATTTACATACAAATATACAGTTTTAATTTAAAAATATATATTAGAAAAAGTTTATTAAAATTAAAACCATATTGAGTATTAAAAACAAATTAATTTTTAAATACTATAAATACAGATTGTATTAAAAAATAATAAATTATACCTTTACAACCAAATAAAATTAATAGCTGAAGCTATTCTGAAATTATTAAAATTACTTTCAGATATAAAAGATATTTAAAATTCAATAATAAAATATATTCAGTTATGTTTATCTAAAAAATATACAGTTAATGTAATAAATGAAAGTATTAAGATTATATTCAAATTTTATTATAAAATTTTATAATTAATTTTGAATTATATATTTTTATTCATATATATACCAGTTTTAATGAGTACAATTTAAATTTTATTTATGTTTAAAAAAAACACTAATAAAAGTGTAGCTTTTTCTGTGCGTGTTATCAAAGTAAAATCTTATAAAAATGTCAGAAATGCACATTTATAATGATTCTATGTCTGTATAACTGAAACTCCAGCAGTTTATAATTAACCTTTTTTTCTGTTTGTCCAGAACGGCCCAGAGCTGCTGCCCAGAGTCAGTATGCTGCTGCTCTTGACCAAAGTGATTGGCACGTCCACCCCTCGCCTTCAGGTAGAGACTCACATCCAGATCAGCACTCAGACACACACAGTGTTTGAGGAGAGTTGTTATGGAGAGTGTGTGTGTGTTGTAGGTGCTGGCATCAGGCTGTCTGACGGCTCTGTGTGCCAGCGCTGGAGGGCAGGAGGGATGTGCGCTCGCCGAACAGCCAGAGATTGACGTTCTGCTGGAGGCTTTACTGTCATCGTGCTTCTCTGTCAGAGACGCTGCGCTCAGGGTGAGTGCCTTTCTCTTTCTGATGCATGTGACATCATATTATGAAATCCTTTTAATCAAAGCTCTTGTAGGGTCTGCTGGAGATGGAGTTGGCGTTGCCCACCGACAGCGCTGACGCCAGTGGTCTGAAGATGCTGAGGAGACTGTGGGTGGCCAAATTTGATGTGGAGGAGGAGGGCAGAGCTCTGGCAGAGAAGTGAGTCGTGCACATTTTCACACTCCAGCTTCTGGTGCTGGTCTAATGGGAGTTTGGTTGGTACTCAGACACAGCAGGAAACGACACACAAGTTCATTTGAAAACGTGGAACTGGGAAATGATTTATTATGTAGCCTTCAGGTTCACGGTTGTTAAGAAAGCAATCTGGGCTAGTCTGTGGAAGTGAACTTGATGTATAATTTTTATAGCTAATATTTGTCATAACATTTCTCATTTGTGTCAATAAATAAAACAATAATTAATTATTTTAGCAGCTGAAAATAATAATAATAATAAAATTGCTAAAATCTTGGACATTTCTAAAGTGAATACACATTTGTGTAAATAAAATAGTGAAAAAAAAAGTATTATTTCACCAGCTAAAATAATATTTCTAAAGTGAATGTAAATTTGTGTCAAAATAAAATAAAAATAAAAATATTTTACCACCTAAAATCAAGTAAATATATGCATTTGTGTTAAAAAAAAAGAAAATATAAAGTAGATAATATTTTATTTCACCAGCTAAAATAGTTGACATTTCTAGAGTGAATATGGATTTAAATTAAATAAAATGTAAGTATTTTGTGAACATTTATATCAAAGTAAAATTAAATAAAAATATTTCACCCGTGAAAATAATTGAAAATGCAATTGTGTAAATAAAAATCAGAAAATATAAATTTAAGTGAATATGCATTTGTCAAAATAAAAAAAAAAATAATAATAATTGGCATTTATGCATTTGTATAAATGAATAAAAAATAAATGAATGAACTGAAGTTTAGAGTTGAGTTGATGTGCAGTGGTGAGTCTGGTCTCGTCTCAGACTCTGGCAGGCTCTGTGTCTGGATCTGGTCCCTGAGCTGTGTTCGCTCCTGATTGAGGATGTGATCCACCACGAAGAGGCGGTGCGTTCGGCGGGGGCCGAGGCTCTGTCCAGCGCCGTCAGCCAGTACCGCGAGCAGTCGGCCACCGTCCTGACCAAACTCACGGAGCTCTACCACCAGAAACTCTACGTGAGTCTCTCACCCCGCATGACGATTGAGTTTAATCTGTGAAATAAAAACCGCTGCGTTCACTGTCATAAATCACCCAGACGGTCATTTTTAATTCATTGCCCTACTATTTAAAGTTTAATGGCTGTCATTGTGAAGGAGTGAATGGGACGTCTTTGATTTAACGCTCAGATGTCTGTGTTCAGAGACCTCCTCCGGTTCTGGACACTCTGGGACGCGTCATTTCTGAAGCTCCTCCTGACCAATGGGAGGCCAGGTGAGAGAATGAGTCCATTAGGTATTATAGAAATTATAGTTGGAGAGTTTCTCTGTTTTTTTTAATTTTTTGTTTTTTGAGTTTTATTTTTCATTTTTAGTTTTCATTCATTCATGATATCTTTTTTTGACCACATCTGTGTAAGTATCGGTTAATAAATTATAGCTATTAAGAAAACGTCTCATTTTTAGTTTTCTGTTTTTGATTTCAGTTTTAGTTTTAATTATTAGTTTTCATTTATTTATTTATTCATTAGTTTATTATATATATATATATATATATGGATAACATCTGTGGCAATGTTAGAGTTGTTATAAAAAATATAGTTACTATTACTATTACTACTATTACTATATAGTTATATTAGAAAATGTCTCTAATATTTTTAGTCTTATAGTTTTAGTCTTTATTTTTAGCTTTCATTTCTTTATTCATGATGTCTTTGGACAACAATGGCAGAGTTATAAAAAAGTTTAGAAAAGTTTTTTTTTTTTTTTTTTTTTTTGTGATTTCAGTTTAGTTTTAGTCTATTTTTAGTTTTCATTACTTCCTTCCTTCCTTCCTTCCTTCCTTTCCTCCCTTCTTCCTTCCTTCATTTGTTATATCTTTGGTCAACATTTGTTTTGTTTTTTTTGTTTTTGATTTTATCATAGTTTTATTTTTAGTTTTTTTTTTATTATTTATGATGTCTTTTCACAACATTTGTGGCAATGTCAGTTTATTAGAGATGTATTATAAAAATTATAGTTATTTAGATTTTTTTTTGTGTGTGTGTGTTTTTGATTTGATTTTAAATTTATTTAGGTTGTTTGTTTTTTTTTGAACATTATTATTTATTAGTTTTAGTTTACTTTAGATTCAGTTGGCTATTAGTTTTAATTTTCATCCTTATAACATTTAACCTTTTAACCAAAACCTTTTGTTTAGCTGGTCATGGCAGTTAAATGACTGCATATCTTGACACAGACAAGGTAGTCATGTCTTTCTCATGTTTATATGCTTATATATAATGTTCTGATTATACTTTCAAAACCTATTTTTAACATTCACAGTGCTGCATATTTGCCTGCGGAACTTTATACAATATATACAATACATTCCCTGCATGTTTTAATCAGAAATATTTGTGATAATCAACATCATGCTACAGATGCGGTCCATGAGCACTGAGTTGAAAATCACCTTCAGCAGAGTTGATCGATCAGATTCCTCCATGGGTAGGGCCTGTGAGTGATGCGTTTCCTGTGTGCAGGTGCGGCATTGCTCTGGCGCTCAACAAACTGGCTGAGTTCCTGGATGAGAGTCAGGTGACACCCCTCTTCCTGTTCTTTGTGCCGGACGCTCTGAACGACAGACACGCGGAGGTGCGACGCTGCATGCTGGACGCAGCGCTGTCCGCCCTCAACACACACGGCAAGGTACTCAAACTATCAAAAACATATATTAAAAATAATTATTAGTTATTATTTTATAAAAAGTTAAATTAATTGTTATTAATTTTTTTTTATTTTGTTTTTGTTTGTGTTTGTTTATGTGTTTTTGTACTTTTTAGTATTTGATTAATTTTAATGGTGCTTCTCAAAAAATTAGCATATTGTGAAAAAGTTCATTATTTTCCATAATGTAATGATAAAAATTAAACTTTCATATATTTTAGATTCATTGCACACCAACTGAAATATTTCAGGTCTTTTATTGTTTTAATACTGATGTTTTGTTTTAGATTTGTTGTATTTCAGGTGTTTTATTTTTTTTATTTTGTTGTTTTAATAATTTGTTTTGTCAAGAAAAGTGTTTTTAATAGAAAAAAAAGTCAACCTTCAAATAATTATGTTCAGTTATGCACTCAATACTTGGTCAGGAATCCTTTTGCAGAAACGACTGCTTCAATGCGGCGTGGCATGGAGGCAATCAGCCTGTGGCACTGCTGAGGTGTTATGGAGGCCCAGGATGCTTCGATAGCGGCCTTAAGCTCATCCAGAGTGTTGGGTCTTGCGTCTCTCAACTTTCTCTTCACAATATCCCACAGATTCTTCTATGGGGTTCAGGTCAGGAGAGTTGGCAGGCCAATTGAGCACAGTAATACCATGGTCCTGTAAACCATTTACCAGTGGTTTTGGCACTGTGAGCAGGTGCCAGGTCGTGCTGAAAAACGAAAATCTTCATCTCCATAAAGCTTTTCAGCAGATGGAAGCATGAAGTGCTCCAAAATCTCTGATAGCTAGCTGCATTTACCCTGCCCTTGATAAAACACAGTGGACCAACACCAGCAGCTGACATGGCACCCCAGACCATCACTGACTGTGGGTACTTGACAATGGGACTTCAGGCATTTTGGCATTTTCCTTCTCCCCAGTCTTCCTCCAGACTCTGGCACCTTGATTTCCGAATGACATGCAAAATTTGCTTTCAATCCGAAAAAAGTACTTGGACCACTGAGCAACAGTCCAGTGCTGCTTCTCTGTAGTCCCAGGTCAGGCGCTTCTGCCGCTGTTTCTGGTTCAAAAGCACACAGGCCTGTGCACGGTGGCTCTGGATGTTTCTACTCCAGACTCAGTCCACTGCTTCCGCAGGTCCCCCAAGGTCTGGAAATCGGTCCTTCTCCACAATCTTCCTCAGGGTCCGGTCACCTCTTCTCATTGTGCAGCGTTTTTTGCCACACTTTTTCCTTCCCACAGACTTCCCACTGAGGTGCCTTGATACAGCACTCTGGGAACAGCCTATTCGTTCAGAAATTTCTTTCTGTGTCTTACCCCTCTCGCTTGAGGGTGTCAATGATGGCCTTCTGGACAGGAGTCAGGTCGGCAGTCTTACCCATGATTGCGGTTTTGAGTAATGACCAGGCTGGGAGTTTTTTAAAAGCCTGGAATCTTTTGTAGGGTGTTTAGAGTTAATTAGTTGATTCAGATGATTAGGTTAATAGCTCGTTTAGAGAACCTTTTTCATGATATGCTAATTTTTTGAGATTTTGGGTTTTCCATGAGCTGTATGCCAAAATCATCAGTAATTTAAAACAATAAAAGACCTGAAATATTTCAGTTGGTGTGCAATGAATCTAAAATATATGAAAGTTTAATTTGTATCATTACATTATGAAAAATAATGAACTTTTTCACAATATGCTAATTTTTTGAGAAGGACCTGTACTTACTGTATGGTTAGGATTAGGGTGTGGCTTAGGGTTACTTGCTTGTAATTGTCTATAATTAATTGTTATGTGTAACAAAGACACCTTAAAATAAAGTGTTACCAAATTACTAAACGAAAAAAAAACTAAAATAGAACTAAATCTGAAACTGAAATAAAAAGAAATGAAACATAGATAGTTAATATATCTATATATATATATATACTATATATTATATATATATATATATATATATATAAATCACATAACAAAATTGCTTTTGTTTCACCAGCTAATATAATGTACATTTCTAAAGTGAATATGCATTGTGGCAAAATAACAGTACATTAAAATACATTATTCTGCCTCCTAAAATAATGTAGATTTCTAAAGTGAATATGCATTTTTGTAAATAAAAAAAATACAATGAATATATACATGTATAATGTACATTTTAATAATAAAGCACAAGTGAATATGCATCTACCTAAAATGAAATTAATAATAAAATAGGTGATAAACTTGAACTAAATGAAAATTAGAAACTGAATTTTGAAAGTTTAAATTGAAGCACTAAAATTTATGCCTGAAAAACAAAAACTGAACTAAAAGTGAATTAAAAGGAAATTAAGCCTAAATAGTAACATTAAAATAATTAAAGCAGAAGCATATGACAAAATTACTAAAAATTAAACTAAAATAAAAAAACTGAAAACAATTAAAGCTGACTTAAAATATTTAATAATGAATTGTTGGTATTATATAAATCCTACTAAACTGAGCCTGATCCAGGCGGATTCTCCTGAAGCAGCGCTCACTTCCTGTCTCTGTGTTTGTCTCTCAGGATAGCGTGAACTCGCTGCTGCCCGTGTCTGAGGAGTTTCTGAAGAACGCGCCACAGGACGCCAGCTACGATGCTGTGCGGCAGAGCGTGGTCATCCTCATGGGCTCGCTGGCCAAACATCTGGACAAGAGCGACCCTAAAGTCAAACCCATTGTGGCCAAGCTGATCACAGCCCTGTCCACTCCCTCACAGCAGGTCTGCATCTCTGTTTCTGTGTTTAGCTGGAATTAACATCCAGCCAGTGTTAATATGGTATTTGTTTTGTTAATTATTTTATATATATATATATACAGTACAGACCAAAAGTTTGGAAACATTACTATTTTAAATGTTTTTGAAATAAGTTTCTTCTGCTCATCAAGCCTGCATTTATTTGATCAAAAAATACAGAAAAAAAACAGTAATAATAATTGTGAAATATTATTACAACTTAAAATAATAGTTTTCTATTTGAATATACTTTAAAAAAATAATTTATTCCTGTGATGCAAAGCTGAATTTTCAGCATCATTACTCCAGCCTTCAGTGTCACATGTAACATCCAGTCTATCACATGATCATTTAGAAATCATTCTAATATTCTGATTTATTATGAGTGTTGGAAACAGTTCTGCTGTCTAATATATTTGATGAATAAAAGGTTAAAAAGAACTGCATTTATTCAAAATATAAAAAAATTCTAATAATATATTTTCTTTACTATCACTTTTTATCAATTTAACACATCCTCGCTGAATAAAAGTATTGATTTTATTTTTAAAAAAAGAAAGAAAAAAAAATTTACTGACCCCAAATTACTGACCAGTAGTGTTATATGTTTATTACAAAATATTTATATTTTAAAAACATAGATTTTTTTTTACTTTTTATTCATCAAAGTATCCTAAAAAAGTATCACATGTTCATGGAAAAAATATTAAGCCAGCAGAACTGTTTCCAACTTTTGATAATGAATCATCATATTAGAATGATTTCTAAAGGATCATGTGATAATGATCCTACAAATTCAGCTTTGCATCACAGAAATAAATGATAATTTAAAGTATAATAAATTTAAAAACAATTATTTTAAATTGTAATAATATATCACAATATTACATTTTTTTCTGTATTTTTATATTTCTTTCAAAAACATTAAAAATAGTAATGTTTCCAAACTTTTGGTCTGTACTGTGTATATATATATATATTTAATGTGCATATTTTTTATTTCTAAAGGCAATACTTTCATTTTAATTAATTTTTAATTTTCATTTTTGTTAATTGTTTTATTTTGGTTAATTTAATTTGTTTACTTATGAAATTTTTTTAATTTTTTTTCATCAACAGTTACATCATTGCATTCATCTCAGATGGTCTGGTCACCTGGTATATTAACTTGCTTGTCTCTCTGCGTCTCTGGTCGTCCTCAGGTTCAGGAGTCGGTGGCCAGCTGTCTTCCTCCTCTGGTTCCTGCTATAAAGGAGGACGCCGGTGGGATGGTGCGGAAGCTCCTGCAGCTCCTGCTGGAGAGCGACAAATACGCCGAGCGGAAGGGAGCTGCGTACGGACTGGCCGGGTTGGTCAAAGGTCTGGGCATCCTGTCTCTCAAACAGCAGGAGATCATGACCACTCTGACAGACGCCATCCAGGACAAGAAGAACTCCAGACGCAGAGAAGGTGAGCAGAGCGGCGGATTATGAAGCTTTGTGGAAAACAAAATTCTGCATGTTTCTTTGTGAAATTGAAATATAACACTATAATGATATATAGCACTTGCATATCGTTGCTCTTTTGTTGGTTTTGATTGCTTCTGTTGTCCTCATTTGGAAGTCGCTTTGGATAAAAGCGTCTGCTACATAACAAAATTTAAATAGAATGTAAAAGTAAATAACAAAACTAAATTGAAAATTTCAAACAAGCACCTAATCAAATAAATAAGAAACACAAATAAAATAAATCTCTTCCTATAAACAAAACAAGGCTTTGTCTGTGCTCTTTAAAATGAGAGGCAGGCAACCACTGCATTTTAAACATGATCCATGCAACATGAGCAGTTTTTAATCTAAATTAGATTTTAGAATTTAAAAATTTGAAGCAAAAACAGAATGATTTTACTTTTGTTTTGTGAAACTATACATAAAAATATCTGCATGAAACACGAGCTGAACGAGACGCAGATTCACTCTTTGCCAGCAGGTGGCGCTTAAAGCGTTTCCTTGGTTTCCGCTGTAAACAAAGCAGCGCTGCACTTATTATACAGAGGCAAGATGAAAAGAAAAAATAACATTTAAGTTCCCCTCAGACATGCATTCATATAAACTCCTAAACCTAAATGAATCGTGATTTGTTTAGCATCTCAACCGATTTGAATCATCACATATTTGAATCGATTTTCAACCGGCTCGCGATTAATCGTTACATCCCTAGGTTCGAGTCCAGCTTGTGTACTGCTCCCATTCCCTACTTTTTTCCAGATAATTCTGTCTTTTCTGTTGGTTATTTGTCTATTAAATAAACCCAAATAAATATAAATGCGGAGTAAAGAAAGAAAATGCTCAAATTAAGAAGAAAGTGAGAGTTGAAGGTAGAAATAAGCTTGTCATGTTCTCTGTGACAGGTGCTCTGTTTGCGTTTGAGATGTTGTGTAACATGCTGGGGAAGCTGTTTGAGCCGTACGTGGTCCATGTCCTCCCTCACCTGCTGCTCTGTTTTGGTGATGGGAACCAGTACGTCAGAGAGGTACAATCTCTTCTGTTTTATACTGTACAATTTTTTTCCTTGCATCATACAGCCACTGTATTTAAATTCATCATGCTGAACTTGGTGGCCCTGTCCACAGTGAAATCTCATGGGTCCAAAATCCTGCATTACATACATTAAGCATCAGGAACTTTGTGGCAGGGTTTTTTTTTAGGCATGCACCGATAGGATTTTTTGGGGCTGATATCGACACTTATTGGCCGATACCGATATTTGTCACTTCCTCTCGTGTTCGAAATTTTAGCATCAAAATAGATAGTATTTTGATCATGTTTTATATCAGCAAAGTTCAAAAATGCCTGCATTAAATTATACTAGCAGTTTTATTGCTGCATCATCATATCATTTCTTATGAACATGGATTGGATCCATTTAACTTTCAGCAGGCCTACATAAATACAAAAGAACAAAGATGCATATTAAATAAACAGTGCTTTTTAGGAAGGTTTAACAGTTTTCAGGTACAGAAATGTAAAATAACACTTCACTGTATAAATTAAATGCATATTAATCTTTCTTTATTGTAACAGACTTTATTATGATTAAACCTTAAATTTCTTTCTATACATTTTAATATTTTTTTGTAAGTTTAAATATGTATGAGATCTCCTTAACTAAGACAGGACTCTTATTTTGACGGGTTTTCCAGTCTACGGAGCTATATGGGTAATGAAAGCACGCAGTTCTTCGGATTTAAAGTTTGTCAGTTTATTAAGCACCCCCCGAAAAGGCATGAGATCTGTATATATTTGTTTACTGTTAATTGTAATAAGAGTTTTGTGTAATTCACTTTGTTGATGATAATGCAGCTGAGAGAGAGTTTAATGTGTACTTCTCGTGCTGTGTTTTGTTTAGCTCTTATGGTGTTTTTTTTCAAGTCAAGTCAAGTCACTTTATTGTCACATCACCACAGCACATGTGCCTTGGTGAGTGAAATTCTTGGGAGCGTGCTCCAGAAATTGCAGAAACAGTTAACAATATAACCATAACAGACTTCAACAGGTGAAAATATGCAATATGCACATACATATAGTCAGTACACACAGTGTACTATTGGACATACTTACAGTTAGAACTACACATTTTACGCAATATGTAACATACATACAGTTAGCACTACACATTATACACTATACACAGAATGTACACATTCTACATTATGTAGACATAGATACGCATGAAAATATGCTAAGTGTACGTGGGCTTGGGATACAGAAATGTTTATGGAATGTGCATTGGATGAATCCAGTGGTAGCAGGAGATTATTGTGTTAACATAGTTCGGTGTTGAAACTGTCAAAGTTAAAGTGCAGTGTGTGGCATACCATATTGTGTGGAGAAGTTTAATATGCGTAGTAGGGTGCTGGATAGGTGTGCCTTAGTCTTCAGATGTTCATAAAGCGTCGGATAGCCTGAGGGAAAAAGCTATCCCTCAGTCGGCTAGTGCGGGATCGGATGCTGCGGAGAACAGTCTTCCTGAGGGCAGCAGAGAGAACAGTCTGTGGGAAGGATGGCTGGACGATCACTGATGATCCTCCGGGATTTCCTTATACACCGCCTGGTGTAGAATGTCCTGGAGGGAGGAAGCTCACCTCCAACAATGGGGGCTGGCAGTTCGCACGACCCTTTTCAGAGCTTTGCGGTTGCCAGCAGTGCTGTTTCCAAACCAGGCAGTGATGCAGCCCGTCAGGATGCTCTCTATAGTGCAGGTGTAGAACGATCTGAGGATGCTGGGGCTCATTCCATTTCCTTTTGGAGTGTGATCTTTTGTCTTTTGTTATTTGATTAGCATTAAAGTGCAGACAGCAGCGCTAGGGGTATGCATGCCCAGACATTATAAAGCTCAAGTGCCTTCACGCAGTTAATTGTAAGAAATAACCCATCGGTTTTGTTTATAGATACGGCGGCAACACCGGTTTTTCCTTGTATGGGGTGATATGCCATGGTTGTAAATTGAGGAAAAATCGACCAATAAATATCAGCAGCCGATACATCGGTGCATCCCTAGTTTTTTTGCTTTCAGTAAGTCCTGCAAACTACTCTCTCTCTCAAACTGTGTTGTGTCTCTAGTTAGACTGAGGTTGCAAATGAAGGTATCTGTTCATTGAGATGTTGCATGATGGTTTGCTGTGTGTCAGGCGGCGGATGACTGCGCTAAGGCTGTGATGAGGAATCTGAGCGCTCACGGCGTGAAGCTGGTGCTGCCGTCTCTGCTGGTGGCTCTGGAGGAGGAGTCCTGGAGAACCAAAGCAGGTCTGTTTTGTGATGCAGAATATTTTTTGCAGTGTAGTTTTCAGGCCTTTGTCTGCTAGAGAGGTTGTAATTTATATTTTTTTATATTTTAATTAGCATTTTTTTTTTTATTAGTTTTTTTTTTTAAATATAGTATATTTTGTTTAAATTATTATAATATTTTCTTTAATTGTTATTTATTTTATATTATAATTATTATTATTATTATTTATCATTCTCCTCACATGTAATGCATGGTAATGCAGAGCATTGCTTTTTTTTTTTTTTATTTTTTTTTATGTTGATAGTTTTTTGTAATTATTAATATTAATATTATTACTATTATTTATTAATTATCATTATCACTGTCACATAAAAATTCATAGCATTGTTTATTTTTATTGTTATTTATATTTGTAGCATTTTTACTTTTAATTGATTTTATTGTATTTTATTTTTTACGATTTATCTGTTACATAATTTATTTGTCTTTATAATATTTTTTAATTATTGTAAGTATAGGTTTTCATTTTATTACATTTTTTTTTATTAATCATCACTGTTTCACCGGGTAATGCAGATTATCATATTTATTATGTCGTTCTGTATTTTATAAAAAAAAAAAATTAAAAAAAAAAAAAAAAGTTTTTTTTATTATTATTTTATTGTTAGTATTATTTTTAATTATAAAATCTGTAGTTTTTGTTATTAGTATTATGTAGTATTATTTTTTTATTGATCATTGTTACTGTTACTTATAAGGAAGTGCAGAACATTGTTTATAATTTTTTTTATTATAAGTTTTATTATAAGAATTATTATTAATTATTATCAGTGCTTAATTATTATCAGAAGTGTAATGGTTTTGTATTATTTGTAATACGCTCGTGGCTGTGTCTATAGGGTCGGTGGAGTTGTTGGGTGCGATGGCGTACTGCGCTCCTAAGCAGCTGTCCTCATGTCTGCCGAACATCGTTCCCAAACTGAAACGGGGTTCTTTGACCGACTCTCACGTGAAGGTGCAGAAGGCCGGTCAGCAAGCGCTCCGACAGATCGGCTCCGTCATCCGCAACCCTGAGATCCTGGGTATGAAATATTATTGCTTAAATTTTGTTGGTTTGAATGGAAGGTGTAGCACAGTGGGGTTTAAATGAAGCGTTTAAGTGTTCGGTCCATACATAATCACTGAACTGATATTGTGAATTGGACAGCGATCACCCCCATCCTGCTGGACGCTTTAGACGGACCCGTCCTCAATAGGAAGCGCTCACCTGCGATGCAAACATCTGCTGGACACCAAGTTTGATTGCACTTCCAATCGACGCTCAACGTCTCTGGCTCTGTATATGCCTAACGTACCAGACGAGCAGTTTGCATGTGACACGTTTCCACACCGACACACGCAGTATGGCAACAAAGCAGCAGATCATCGGAAAAACAATGTAGCATCGCTACTGACTGAACCAGAAGGTGGGAACATCCACACGCCCGCTGATGCTGGTCTTTACAAGAGCTGTAGCCTGTGGTCATTTATATCCTAAAATTTTGTGTTGAAGTCACTAATAGTATTGCTTCTTTAAAACAGCTTGCTATAGCGTCCCCGTTTCCTTTTTCCACCGTTTCTGCTCATCTTTTATGCTGGTGTTATGCAAGTTTGTAACTAAACTAAATTTGCATAATTATAAGACAATTGTTGTCAAATCCTTTTTTGGGATTGGATTGAGCCAATTAAGAAGCATTTTTTTTTTTTTTTTTTTTTTTTTAGAAATTAATACTTTTATTTAGCAAGGATGCATTCATTTGATCAAACAATTAAATTTCAGTTAATTCTTTCTATTAATCAAAGAATCCTGAAAAAAAAAAAAAACAGTTTTCAACATTGATAATAATCAGAAATATTTTTTTAGGAGATAATTTTTTTATTAGATGATTTTCTTATTATTTTTTTTATGAAGTTTATTAATATTTAACATTTAGTGATATTTAACCAGTAGTGCAAACAAAATACTAGTACTGGCAACAAAATTCAAAAACAGTTTTATTTTTCTCAGTTTTATTAGTCAAGTCAAGTCAAAATTTATTTCTTTAGCACATTTAAAAGCAACAGAGTTGCACAAAAATGCTGTACAACAAAACACAGTATATAACAAGCTAAAAGGAAAACATGCAATGTATATAAAAAAAAATAAATAAATAAAAACAGTAAACATAGAATCAGAGCAAACTGTGACAACAAAACCTTAACCTGACCGTTTAATCAAATGCTAGCTGAGGAAAACAAATAAGATTTGAGAACAGACTTTAAAACTGGCTAGTGAAGGAGCAAAGCAGTCTCACATTTACAGGCAAAACTATTCCAAATTTTTAGGAGCTGCAGCTGAAAAAACCCGACCACCCTTGGTTTTACAGCGACAATGTGGGACAGTTAAGAGAAGCTGATTAGTAGACCTAAGTGCTCTTTGAGGAGAGTAAGGACTCAGAAGGTCACTGATGTATTTTGGTGCAAGACCAGATAAAGCCTTGTACACAAAGACAGTTATTTTAAAATCAGTTCTAAACTTCACAGGGAGCCAATGTAAAGACGCTAAAATTGGAGTAATGTGATCCCTCTTTTTTGTTCCAGTAAGAAGCCTCTCTGCCGCATTTTGGACAATTTGCAGACGAGAAATCGCTGTTTGAGGCTGGCCACAGTAAAGGGTATTACAGTAATCCAGGTGTGATGTTATGAAGGCATGGATTACAGCCTCCAGATCTTTGTGAGGTTTCAGTTTAGCAATTGATCTCAGATGGAAGAAGCTGCCCTTTACCACTGTGCTAATTTGTTTCTCAAAGTTGAGTAACGAATCAAATGTAACCCCAAGATTTCTTACATGGGTTTGAACTTTGGCAGAGAGAGAGACCCTAAATTAAAAACAGATGAAGTCCTAGAGTGGCCTAAAATCAGTATTTCGCTTTTGCTTTCATTTAGTTGCAAAAAATTTTAAGCTATCCAACATTTTATCTCCTCAAAACAGTCGTAGAGCCCATCCAAAGAATCACTGCTGTCAGTTTTTGCTGGAAGATAGAACTGTGTATCGTCAGCATAGCAGTGGTATGAAATCTTATATTTCTTAAAAATGGCACCCGGGGGGAGTGTGTAGTGTGAAAAGTGTAGGGGGTAAAATGGACCCTTGGGGCACACCGCATGACAAAGGAGCTGACGAAGAAGAAAACTTCCCAATGCTCACTGAGAAGGTTCTCTCTTTAAGATAAGAGGCCAACCACTGCAGAGCGACACCCTGAATACCCACCAACTTTTCCAACCGATGTAACAGAATATTATGATCAGAAAGCCGCAACTCTAAATCAACACAATACAAGCACCGCATATGACCATCATCAAGAACTTGCAAAATGTCATTGCTTACATTTCAACAGTGGCAGTTTCTGTGCTGTAGCAGTGATCTAAAAACCCGACTGAAAAGTATCTAAAACATTGGACATACTGATATAGGATTCAAACTGAAGATAAACAAACTGGAAAGAAAAGATAAAAGGCAACCTAGAAATAGGTCTGAAGTTACTGAGGATCGATGGGTCAATTTGAGGTTTCTTAAAGGGGTACTCCTCCCCAAAATGAAAATTTTACCCCCATGTCGTTCCAAACCCTTAAAAGCTCAGTTTGTCTTTGGAACACAATTTAAGATATTTTGGATGAAAACCTGTGACTGTCCCATAGACTGCCAAGTAAATAGCAGTGTCAAGGCCCATAAAAGGTATGAAAGTCGTCGTCAAAATACTCCATCTGCCATCAGACGTGCAGTCTGGGTTATATGAAGCGTCCTGAACAATTTTGTAAGTGAAGAAAACAAAAATAACGACTTTGTCAACAGTCTCCTCTGCGCTGTTTCTGTGTATTTAGCTTTGATTTGAAAGAAAACAGCACTGACACTGTTATATACTTGGCAGTCTATGGGACAGTCACAGGCCTCCCGGTTTTCATCCAAAATATCTTAAATTGTGTTCCAAAGATGAACAGAGCTTTTACAGGTTTGGAACGACATGGGGGTAAGTGATTAATGACAAAATTTTCATTCTGGGGTGGAGTATCCCTTTAAGCAGTGGGTTAACCACAGCATGTTTGAAACTAGCTGGTACAACTCCATTTGCTAAAGAAGTATTAATGATGGCCATTATGGCCGGACTCAGGGTTGCAAACACTTCCTTAAAAAAGACGAGCCGAGATGACATCAGACTCTTAAAAATAATATCAGCTAGCTGTACAGAGGAAATTTGAAGAAATCAAGTTAACAAATCTGTTGGTGAACCGCTCAATGTGGGATCATATGTTGATGGCTTAATAGAAGCCTTAATATTCAATATTTTATTACTAAAAATATTTAAAAAGTTCTCACAGGTGCCCCGAGATGGATCAAGAGATGGGGCAGGTAAGGGATTTAGCACCAGATCAATTGTCTTAAACAACATCCTCGGTCGGTTCGCATTTTTAATAATAAGTTTGGATAGGAATTCATACTTAGCCTCTTTAACTGACTTTTGGTAGCTAGTTAAGCATGAAATCAGACACTTATATGAGACTTGGAGTTTGTCTCTCTTCCATTTTCGCTCTGCCTTACAACACTCTTGTCTAAGAGCGTGGGTATGATCATTTAACCAAGGCTGAGTGGTGCCCTTCCCCTGGGCTTTCCTTAGCTTAAGGGGAGCAACAGAATCTATAGAAATGGAGCAGGAATTACGAAAAACCTCCACAATCTCAATCAGTGTTTAATTTGTCGAAGGCAGCAACTTCCACAAAGTTTGCTTGATAGTGCTCTGAAAATAACCTGGCAGTGGGCGGATGAATAAGACAGAAATAACTTACAGACTGAGAGCATGTGGGGGTGGGGGAATCACAAACAATTTTAAAACACAATTGGCAAATGGTCTGAAAAAGCAGCATCAGTCACTCTCAGGTTTGTTATGTTGTGAGGATACGATAAGACAAGATCCATTTTGTTTGTGTTTTTATGATTATGAGTAGGTTTTTATTTTTATTTTCGATTATTACTTATTCAGCAATGAATTTTGTTGTTCGGTTATTGCTTACCAGATAATGTGGCTTAAGCATCCATATACAGCCTGCAGTTGGATTCGTTAGGTGAAAGAATTGTTCATTCAGATTATTTATGTAAAATGTAATTAGAATCAATGTTCGAAGAAATTGTTGTTCTCCAAATAAGTAGAATCTTTTTGCTTCTGGTGCGTAGAGCCAAAAAAGTAAATGCAAACAAACAGAAAAAGTATCATTAGAATAAAATGCTTTCATAAAAACAACAAGCCACTTTAGGCCTTATTGACACCATAATTTTAGATAATATCACCATGGTAAATCACTGTAACTCATGACCTTGAGTGGCTCTTGGCTTTAACTCTTTATGTGTTGTATGTGTTGCTTGCAGGATCTGTCTCCGTATCTGCCCAGCGTGATTCCAGGACTCAAAGCGTCTCTGTTGGACCCCGTGCCCGAGGTAATATCAGCCGCACTGATCCGTGAGAGCTTTTGAAGCCTGCTGGCATTAACTGTGTTATATGTGAATGTGTTTTTAACCGCGTCTGTCGGATCAGGTGCGGACTGTGTCGGCTAAGGCTCTGGGAGCTATGGTGAAGGGAATGGGTGAGTCCAGCTTCGACGATCTGCTGCCGTGGCTCATGGAGACACTGGCGTCTGAACAGAGCTCTGTGGATCGATCCGGTGCCGCTCAAGGTGAGCTGCACCATTAGAGGGCAGCAGAGAGCTGCAGCACACATATATTACACCTGCACATGTTCTTCATTCCTCTTTATCTCCGTCTCTCAGGTTTGGCTGAAGTTATGGCAGCGTTAGGTGTGGAGAAGCTGGATAAACTGATGCCAGACGTGGTTCAGACGGCCAGTAAGGTGGACATCGCCTCTCACGTCAGAGACGGATACATCATGATGTTCATCTACCTCCCTCTGACCTTTGGGGAAAAATTCACCCCGTATGTGGGTCCCATCATTCCCTGCATCCTCAAGGTGAGACGGCACGATCGTAAACTTTTAATTTCACATCGTTTCAAGTTTAATGAGTTTGAAAACTTTATGGAAACTCTTGAATTGTTAAAAATATATTTATTAATAAATGTTTATTTTAATATTAAGAAGCTGTTTACTTTCTTAATATTCAGGAAAATAATTAAGGTTTTAATTTAACTTAATTATTGTCAATCTGTTAAATTTCTTAGTATAGGAGATCGTGATCCACACTCATGAAAACAGTCTTCTTTTTTCGTTTTATTTTACATTCATCGTTGATGGGAAAAGGTGTCTGAATATGTAAAATAAAACGAAAAAAGAGGACTGTTTTTGTGAGTGCGGATCATGATCTCCTATACTAAAAATATATTTATGAAAATGTTTATTTTAATAGTAAGAAAATGTTAACTTAATATTTAGGGAAATAAATACTGAGATTTATTTTCTTAATAATAAGTCATTTTTAAAGTAACTAATATTTAATGTTTTTCTTTATTTGTTAGAGAACTATTTAAAATTTATTTTCTTAATAATAAAGTATTATAAATCTAATTGATATTGAAATGTTTTTCTTTAAATATTTGAGAAATAGTAAAACATTTAATTTAATTATTATTAAACTAATTAAATAGACGTTAATTGATAGATATAAAGAAAATTATGTAATGTTTATTTTCATAATCTTGATTTGAGAAAAGGAATTTATTAATTAATTTTCCTAATAAATTAAGAAAATATTTATTTTCTTAGTAAATGTTGCTGGTTAACCAGCAACTATGGATTAATCTGTGTTTCCCCCCAAAAAAAACTTTAAAATTGAGTAACTATAAATAAATATATAAATATATTTATGTTAGTGCTGTCAGTCGATTAAAATTTTTTATCTAATTAATCCCAAAATAAATTTGACTGAAAATACCCACAAAAGATTATTTAAAGATCATTTTTATGTTAAATGAGAAAGTATCAATTAGATATTACAAATTGTAGCTGTAGAAAGAAATATTTTATTTGATTCAACATAAAATTTCTTACACATAACACATTTAGGCTTCAAAGGCCTAACATAAACTATAGAACATAAAAGAAGATAATCTAAGAAACTTCTCAGTATTTTTTGGTCAAGTCATATCAAGGCAGTTCATCATTGAATTCAGTGATGTCATTGTCCAGCTCAGTTCAGTTTAAATAGTATCTGTGCAATCAAGTCGATGATATCGCTGGATATTATGTGTCTCCAACTAAGCAAGCCAGAGGCGACCTCGGCATGGAACCAAAACTCAATCAGTGACAGAATGGAGAAAAAAACCTTGGGAGAAACCAGGCTCAGTCGGGGGGCCAGTTCTCCTCTGGCCAGACGAACCAGCAGGTTGATCCATGGTGCAGCAAAGTTAGATTGTGCAGAGGACTCAACTGGTTCCTGCGCCCATTGTTGATTTTTGATAGTCTAGGTATTATCAAATTGCCAGAGGTTTTTAGAATGCAGCGGACATGGAGGACTATAATACGATAAGAGCTTGTTCAAGTACTGAGGTGCTAAACCATTCAGGGCTTTATAAGTTTTAAAATCTACATGATGTTTAATAGGAAGCCAGTGCAGTGTTGACAGAACCGGGCTAATATGGTCATACTTCCTGGTTCTAGTAAGAACTCTAGCTGCTGCATTTTGTACAAGTTGGAGTTTGTTTATTAAGCATGCAGAACCACCACCCAATAAAGCATTTCAATAATCTAGCCTTGAGGTCATGAACGCATGAATTAATGTTTCTGCATTTGACACTGAGAGCACAGGTCATAATTTAGATATATTTTTGAGATAGAAAAATGCACTTTTATAAATGCTAGAAATATGGCTTTCAAAGGAAAGATTGCTATCAAATAGCATGCCTAGGTTCCTAACTGATGACGAAGAACTGACAGAGCAGCAATCAAGTGTTAAACAGTGTTCTAGATTATTATAATTAACACCTCTGTTTTTTTTTTTTTTTTTCAGAATTTAGCAATAAGAAATTACTCGTCATCCAGTGTTTTGATATCGACTATGCATTCCGTTAGTTTTTCAAATTGGTAGGTTTCGCTGGGCAACAAAGAAATATAGAGCTGAGTATCATCAGCATAACAGTGAAAGCTCACAACGTGTTTCCTGATGATATCTCCCAAGGGTAACATTTAAAGCGTGAAGAGTAAAGGCCCTAGTACTGAGCCTTGAGGTACTCCATACTGCACTTGTGATCGATATGACACCTCTTCATTCACTGCTACAAATTGATTGTGGTCAGATAAGTACAATTTGAACCATGCTAATGCACTTCCACTAATGCCAACAAAGTATTCTAGTCTATTCAAAAGAATGTTGTGGTCGATAGTGTCGAACGCAGCGCTAAGATCAGGTAGCACTAATACAGAGATACAACCACGATCAGATGATAAGAGCAGGTCATTTGTAACTCTGACTCATTCGCTAAACTGAACATCCAATTAGAGTTCTCACATGTCCCAACAGCCCTGACGCCAATTCAACATGTTCAGCATGAAAGAAGATATTTTGAAGAATGTTGTTAACCAAACTGGTAGCCATTGACTTCCGTAGATACAGTGGAAATCAATGGCTACCAGCAAATTAACATGCTTTATCTTGTTGACTTGTTGATCTATTTCTGTCTTTTACTAGTTGTTTATTCTATTTATACAGGAATATTGTTGTCATCTAGTTGTCTCTTAAGCATAGATAAACTGTTTGGTGGATGATTGTATGTGTTCAGGCTCTGGCCGATGAGAACGAGTATGTGCGAGACACGGCCCTGCGCGCTGGCCAGCGCATCATCAGCATGTACGCCGAGACTGCCATCGCTCTGCTGCTGCCAGAGCTGGAGCAGGGCCTGTTTGATGACCTCTGGAGGATCAGGTACCAAACATCCGCCTTCCATCACTTCAGAGGACTGCTGCTATAGCGATGGATGCTGATGCTGAGTGTTTGTGTTCTCTTAGATTTAGCTCAGTGCAGTTGCTAGGCGACCTGCTGTTCCATATCTCCGGGGTAACAGGAAAGATGACAACAGAGACGGCATCAGAGGATGACAATTTTGGCACGGCCCAGTCAACTAAGGTAACCGTAATAAGACTCTGGAACAGACCACAGGACAGCCTATGACAGCCATGCTTTCAGTACAATACCAGAATATATCCCTTGTCTCCTGTTGTGTACCAGGAAACTTTGTGTGTAAATGTTTGTAATATATTTCCCCAGGCCATTATTGGAGCGCTGGGCGCAGAGAGACGCAACCGTGTGCTTTCTGGGCTCTACATGGGCCGCTCAGACATACAGCTGGTGGTCAGACAGGCGTCTCTTCACGTGTGGAAGATCGTGGTGTCGAACACGCCGCGAACGCTACGAGAAATCCTGCCCACCCTCTTCACGCTGCTGCTGGGCTTCCTGGCCTCCACCTGCCCAGACAAGAGAACGGTACAATCCAGCGACAAACTGCAGTCCCTTTTGATTCTGTGGCCAGCAAAAAATGCGTTTGTTTTTTGGAAATTTGTTTCCATGTTAACTACATGTGTGTATTTAGCATCATACTAAGCATTCTATAATTTATTGTTTCATATTTATTGTCTTTTTTATGTTAATTAAGAAGTAATTCTTAATTTTAAGAAAAATTTTTCTTTCCAAATATTAAAGAAAATAATGTTTGCAATAGCTAGTAATAGAAAATGATGTACGATGGATCAGTCCATGCTTCTCTACAGAAAAAATTTGAATGCCTCCATTGCTTATGCTGTTCACGTTAATCTGTGTTTCCAGATCGCTGCTCGTACTTTGGGTGACCTGGTGAAGAAACTAGGTGAGAAGATCCTGCCTGAAATCATTCCCATCCTGGAGGAGGGTCTGCGCTCGGATAAGAGCGACGAGAGGCAGGGTGTGTGTATCGGCCTCTGCGAGATCATGAAGTCCACCAGCAAAGACGCAGTGAGTTGCAGCTGATGAAATATGCTCAGCGGGAACCTTCTGTTCACGTCATCATAGTGAAGCTGTGTTTTTGTGTCAGGTTCTGGTGTTCTCCGAGTCTCTGGTTCCCACCGTGCGTAAGGCCCTGTGTGATCCTCTGGAGGAGGTTCGTGAAGCGGCTGCCAAAACCTTCGAGCAGCTCCACGCCACCATCGGTCACCAGGCCCTCGACGACATCCTGCCTACACTGCTCAAACAACTGGTACTGCCTCCTTCCCACAATTAATAAGCAACAAAACAGTATTAAAGGGATAATTCACCCAGCTGACCCTCCACTTGTTCCAAACCTGTGTGAGTTTGGTAGGTAACCAAACAGTTGCCGGTAGCCATTGACTTCCAAGGGAATTTTTTCCATGCTATGGCTGGCAATGGCAACCGTCAGCTGTTTGGTTACCAACATTCTTCAAAATATCTTTTTGTGTGTGTGTGTTTTTAACAGCTGAAAGAAATTCATACAGGTCGAGGGTGCGTAAATTATGACACAATTGTCACTTTTTGGTTAACTCTCCTTTTAAGAAACAAAAAAAAATAAATAAGAAAACAAAGATAAATAATGTAAGTTATGCTCAGTAGATCTAATATACATATACTTCAGTTCAAATGTTTGGGGTTTTTGAATGAAGACTCTTCTGCTCACCGAAGCTGCATTTATTTAGTCAAAAATACAGTTAAAATTGTCAAATAATATTGCATTTTAAAATAACTATTTTCTATTTGAATATGGTATAAAATGTAATTTATTCCTGTTGCTGAATTTTCAGCATCATTACGCCAGTCTTCAGTGTAATATACTGATTAAGAAACATTTCTGGTTATTAAATAAATAAATGCAGTACGGTTAGTTCTCTATTTCTCAATTGTCAGTTTCTATCTGCCCAGGCTGTTTTAAAACATATGGTGCATGGTGAACTAATATGTACGTGCTTTTTGTTGCAGGAGAACGAAGAGACATCAGAGTTTGCGTTGGATGGATTGAAACAAGTCATGGCTGTGAAGAGTCGATCCGTCCTGCCTTACCTGGTGCCTAAGGTGAGTTCTCTTTACTAGCTGCCTTTCTGAACTAATCTGTGCATAAACAAAGATTAATAACCTTGTATATCCAGACTTCTGAATAACAAAGTCAGTATAATAAAAGCTTTTTTTTGGCTTAATGTCTTACCAACCACAGTGCGTTTTCTTTTGTGTAGTTATTAACAATGTTTTGTTAAGATTAAGCTCTTGATATTTGATAGATTTGATCTCACAAACCTTGAAAAATTCAAACTTGTGCCGCCCAATAGCGAGAAAAGACAAAGACTAGAATATTCCTTGCACTTGTTGAACTGTTAAATTTGGACTTTATTCTAGATAGTGTTATTTAACGCTTTATTTTTATCCTCTGCAGCTGACGGCTCCTCCTGTAAACACACGTGTCCTGGCCTTCCTGTCTGCTGTGGCAGGAGACGCTCTGACGCGACACCTCGGGGTGATTCTGCCCGCGCTGCTCTCCTCTCTCAAAGACAAGCTGGGCTCAGAGGAGTGCCTGCAGGTGAACCCGACAGCTGTCAATCATTTCCATTAAATCCATTACTGGTCAAAACTATTGGAATAATTAAGATATTTTAATGTTTTTGATAGGACTGTCCTCGACTACGGATTTTTCTGGCTGACTAGTCTTAGAATTAGTCAACTAATCACACGTTTATTAATAAACCATTCAAATCATTGTAATGAGCCTTTAATTGCCTACAAAGCCTAATAAGCGCTTAAGCACACGCATAAAGTTTGCCACAGTGCACTGCAGAAGCTATGATTATGAATGTGTCAGGGAAAAACAGTAAGGAGGCTGAATTAACATTTTAATAATTTGATAAACTAGTGCTTTCTTTGTGTTCGGTTTAAGAGATGAAGTCGGCGACAGACTCGTCATCTCTGCAGTAGTGATGTGCCTGTATGCATGCTTCATACAGATTACATAATCTGAGAACATTATTTTTCCATTTGAATTGGTTGATTTGAAATTAGACATTTCACTCTCTATATACTCGATATATTTTTAATGTCTGCAAGGCAAAGATATACAAAGTTTGGCGCTGGAGTTCACAGAGACCGAGACGGTTTGCGTTCTTTATTTTACAAAAGCGCGTTTTGTTGTTATTGTGAGTGCTAACTAATAAACGTAGAGTCTTTACATTCTCTGAGTCTCTGTGATTAGTCAACAATTAGGGGGCAGCAAAGTCTTTTCTCCTCACCATTGCTGCATTTATTTGATCAAAAGTGAAATGTTATTACAATTCAAGTGTTTTCTATTTGAATATATTTTAAAATGTAATTTATTCCATGATTTCTGAAGGATCATTCTAGTATGCTGATTTGCTGCTCAAGAAGCATTTATTATTATTAATATTATCAATGTTGAAAACGGTTGTATTGCTAATTTGCTTTGTATTTTTGTGAAAGCCATGATACATTAGCATTCAAAGGTTTTAGGGTAAGATTTTAAATGTGTGTATAACAAATTAACACACTCAGCAAAAAGCAAGTAATAAAAAAGTGACAGTAATATTATAATATTACAGTTGTATAATTATTACAAAAAATGTGTTTCAAATAAATGCTGTTCTTTTGAACATTCTATTCATCCGTTTCCACAAAAATATGAAGCAGCACAACTGTTTTCATTATTGACAATCAAAAATGTAATCGGCATATTAGAATGATTTCTGAAGGATCATGTGACACTGAAGACTGGAGTAAATGATGCTGAAAATACAGCTTTACATCACAGGAATAAATTACATTTTACTATATATTTAATTTCAAGACAGTTATTTTAAGTTAAAAACAGTTAATGTATTTTTGATGGTGTAAATGTTTAATTGGTGAGATGTATTTTCTTTTTTATAGAACATTTTGACCAGTAATACACACACTCAACTTTTTCTGCAACAGAAATGATTAGGAATCAGAATTATTTGACAGTGTATATGTGGCGTTTCTGGTCTTCTGCAGGAGTTGAGCAACTGTCAGACTGTGATCCTCTCGGTGGAGGATGAAGTGGGCCAGAGGATCATCATTGAGGATCTGCTGGAGGCCACGCGAGGAGCAGACGCTGGGCTGAGGCAGGCGTCCGTCACCATCCTCAACGGATACTTCTCTCGAACGCGGCTGGACTACAGCGCTCACACGCGCATGCTGCTGTCTGGCCTCATGCGGCTCCTGAACGACCCCAACCCTGAGGTGCTCAGCCAGAGCTGGGACACCATCAACTCCATCACAAAGGTAAGCGATGCTTTCATCCGTGTACATCACTGCAACTTCTCAAAGTCTTTGTTTTTACCTGGTATTATCATCTGTTTCATGTGATCCAATCACAAGCCACAAATAAACTAGTTTTTTATGATCCTTGATCTGCTAGTAAGGTAGAGATGTTTTAAATAACATCTCAAGTGTCGAATTCAGTAGCAAAAACAAGTTAGACACACACACACACACATATATATACATATACTCACTTCACTCATGTATTAAAGTGCTTGTAAGAAAATATTACAATATTGTGCTGTATATACATTACTGTTTAGAAGTTTGGAGTCAGTGATTTTTTTTTTTAAAGAATTTAATTTTTTTTTTTCAGCGAGGAGGTATTAAATCAATCAAAAGTGATGGGGTGAAGGCATTTATAATGTTAGAAAACATTTCTATTTCAAATAAAAAACACAATTCTTTTGAACTTTCTGTTCATCAAAGAATCCAGAAAAATAAAATGTATCACGGTTTCCACAAAAAATATTTGGTAGCTCGACTGTTTTCAACGTTCATAATAATCAGAAATATTGAGCAGCAAATCAGCATATTAGAATGATTTCTGAAGATCATGTGACACTGAAGACTGGAGTAATGATGCTGAAAATTCAGCTGTGCATCACAGAAATAAATTACATTTTACAATACATTTATAAAAAAAAGAAGTTATTTTAAATAGTAATATAATTAAATAATTTTTACTGTATTTTTGATCAACTAAATGCAGCCTTGGTGAGCAGAAGTGATTTCTTTCTCATTTATTTATTGCTTATGCTACTACCAGGATTTAAACAAGAAATAATGACGTATGAGTGGTATTGTGGTTTGGTCGATACAGTTCTCATAACTTCACTGTGTTTGTGCAGAAACTGGATGCTGGCAGTCAGCTGTCCTTGATTGATGACCTACACAGGGACATCCGCTCTGCTGCCGCTGAGGTCAGAGGTCAACACCTACCTGGATTCTGTCTGCCCAAGAAGGTAAGAATCGCTTACAGAGAAAACTACAGAGCAAAAGTCGGCACATCAACTCTGATAGCACATAATCAACTTCAGAATGACTCGCTGCCTAATATTTGTGGGGGGAAAAACAGAAAAGCAAAGTATTCCATTCCAGCAATTCTTTATGAAAATGAAAATTAAAGTGTCATTATTGTAAACAAACTATTATAAATAATTGTCTGTAATGAATTACGTTTTAGAATAAAATGAAATATTTATAAGTAAATAATAATAATGAATAATAAGTATTAACTAAAGTTCAACTCACACTGAGTACTAAATTTAATAAAACAAAAATTTATTATATATAAAGCTAAATAGAATTATTTAAAAATATATATAAAAATTACAAAAGCAAAGTGTTTTGGTCCAAATACAGGCTTTATAAAAATAAAAGTTTTGTTATTTTTTACTAAATTAAAACCGAAATGAAATCAAATTAAAGCTAAATAGAAATAAAAAAATAGAAAATAATTGCTAAAATTACAAAATTACAAGTGCTAAAATAAAAAAAAAAAACTAGAATTAACATAAAAAATATGTTAATTCAAAATAATAATAATAATAAATGCTGTACTAGTATATGAATAATCCTGCAGTAGCACTGATGTGACATGCTGTGTATGTTTCCTCAGGGAGTGACGTGTATTCTCCCCGTGCTGAGGGAGGGCGTGCTGACAGGAAGTCCTGAGCAGAAGGAGGAAGCGGCTCGTGCGCTGGGCGGAGTCATTAAACTGACATCAGCGGAGGCACTGCGGCCCTCTGTGGTCAACATCACCGGACCGCTCATCCGTATCCTAGGAGACCGTTTCTCTTGGAGTGTGAAGACGGCTCTGCTGGATACGCTCACTCTGCTGCTGGCCAAAGTCAGTGTCCATCACGCCTCCGTCCTCATGCTGAGTTAGACCCTTCATTCACACTCATAACTCCTCTCTGTTGTGTGCAGGTGGGCATCGCTCTGAAACCCTTCCTGCCGCAGCTCCAGACCACCTTCCTGAAGGCCCTCCAGGACTCCAGCCGGGCCGTGAGGCTGCGGGCGGCAGAGTCTCTGGGTCAGCTGGTCTCCATACACACTAAAGTAGATCCACTGTTCACTGAACAGCTGTCGGCCATACGCAGCGCAGAGGACTCTGGAGTCAGGTAAGAAACACAATAAACAAATGCACACTTCTGCAGCAGTTACGGCATGAAGATTACAAATACACTACTGTACTGAAAAAAGTCTCTTCTGCTCAACACGGCCGCATTTATTTGATCAAAAATGCATTAAAAGAATTTAGAATTGGTTAGAGAATTGGACTTGTAACCAGAAGGTCACAGGTTTGAGTCTCGGTGCTGGCAGGAGTTGTAGGTGGGAGGGAGTGAATGAACAGCGCTCTCTTCCACCCTCAATACCCATGACTGAAGTGCCCTTGAGCAAGGCACTGAACCCCCAGTTGCTCCCCGGGCGCTGGATATATAGCTGCCCACTGCTCCGAGTGTGTGTTCATGGTGTGTTCACTTCTCACTGCTGTGTGTGTGCACTTCGATGGGTTAAATGCAGAGCACCAATTCCGAGTATGGGTTACCATACTTGACAAATGTCACGACTTTCACATCACTTTCAAATATAATTTATTCCTGTGATGCAAAGCTGAATTTTCAGCATCATAACTCCAGTCTCCCACTGTCACATGATCCTTCAGAAATCATTCTAAAATGCTGATTCACTGCTGCTCAAGAAACATAATATCAATGAAATAATAATTCAGTTATCATCAAAGTTAAACACAGGTGTGCTGCTTAAGATTTTGTGAAAACCTTGATTCATTTTTTATGATTCTTTGATGGATAGGATGTTCAAAAGAGCAGTGTTTATTTTTGTACTTCCACTTTTGATAAATTTAATGCATCTGTGCTAATAAAAGTATTAATTTTCTTACCAAGTAGTTGAATATGAAATATTGGTTTAAGTTTAAATAATTTTGTTAGGTGAAAATAAAGAGTACAGAGTGCTGAGAAACGAAACTAAAACTATGCAGGAAATAGTATTTGTGCACTGGTGCAATGAGCAATTTTACGGTTAAATGCTGCTTATAACAGACTGACACCAATCAGATTTAAGTATCCCAGAGAGCCACAGATTCTGACAAATTTGAACCCTTGGAAAAATAAATTATTTTTGAAAGTAGTCTGAAATATATATTTTTTGTTTTGTTTTTTTTGTCTTTGTTTTGTTTTTTGGCTGTATGTAATTATTCATTGATGATTTAGTATTTTTTACAAATTTTTTTGGTAAATTAGTTTTTATTATTTTTGTTTTTTTTTTATAATTAAGGTCTCTGTTGTATCTTCTGTAGAGAAGTTATTTTGTGCTCGTCAGTCACTCTGTTATTGTCTTTTTCTGCAGGGAGACGATGTTGCAGGCCCTGCGCTTCGTCATCCAGGGTGCAGGGGCAAAGGTGGACCCCACCATCAGGAAGAACATCACCACAACACTGCTGGGCATGCTGGGACATGATGAGGTACAGCTACTGGTCAGGGTTATTATGGTTAGCTAAAATTAAAACCATAATTAAAAAGGAAAAGGATATATATAATTTTTTTTAAGCAGGTTGCACAGCCAACATTTCTAATTTTCATTTAGTTTAACCTGAAATAACTAAAACAAAATTAATCAAAACTATATAGACATATTAAAATTAAATAAACTAAAACTTATAATAATGACAAAAATACATCAAAATTACTAGAGCTTTAAATAGTTAAAATGAAAACAAAATAAAAACTATAGTAGCATCTTGCTACTACAATAACACTGCTAGTATTGCATTTTTTTTGTTTTTGTTTTGTTTACTCGGCACAGATATATTAACAAAAGATTAAAATATAAATGTAATAATTTAAATAGTGTCGAGTAAACATTATATTGTGTGTATATATATGCATAAGTTTTAAATAATTAGGTAAGTATATTATAAATATAGACATTGCTATCTGAAAATATTATGTCAGTCCTATTATAGACAATACTTAAAGATTGTCTGTATATATATGTATTGACATTTATGTATATATTGTTATCTGAAGTTATTTTTACTCCTGTTACTTCTATGTTTGAAGACATGCAAGGATATGAATGCATGTGATCTTTGTCTTTAAAACAGTAACTAGCACAGGATGTGGTTTTGAGAGTGTGTCATTGTTGCCTTCCCTCTGTGTGTGTGTGTGTGTGTGTGTGTGTGTGTAGGATGCCACGAGAATGGCCTCTGCAGGCTGTGTTGGCGAGCTGTGTGCCTTCCTGTCAGAAGAGGAGCTCAAGAATGTGTTACAGCAGCATGTCCTCGGTAAGATCACACACATCTCGGGCCTGCAAGTGCTTTGGGATGAGATGCATCAATAAAAGCACTTCAATCTAGGACTGGATCCTCTCATGTTATCTGTTTGTGTGCAGCGGATGTGTCAGGCGTGGACTGGATGGTGCGTCACGGCCGTAGTTTGGCTCTGGCTATCGCGGTGAAGTCCGCTCCTGATCAGCTGTGTTCAGAGGAGTACAGCTCGTCTGTGCTGGAGGCCGTCTTATCCAGTGCCACCGCAGACAGAGTAAGACACCACAGTGAATCAGCAGAAAGTCAAACTTGTCTTGTAACCCAGTGAGGCCAAAAAATGCCTGTTTAGGGCCAAATAAATCTTAAAATTTTGACAGTCAAAACTTAGGAATATTCGAATGTTTGTTCATTGCTTTAAAACTTTCCTGTTTCTTCCCCGTAGAAGCTCACTGCAGCAGCCTTTCATACTGAATAAAGCTCAGAGTTTCTTGCGCAGTATGGAAAATACAGAATTAAATCATAGTCATTTCCAGACCTGGACAAGTACAGGAAAAAATAAAACAAGAGAATGGAAAAATATTTGTTTCCAGACTATTGTCCCTATTCTGATTTCTAAAATATACAATTAAGAACTCCAAAAAAATTAATTGTTTAATTAAATTTAAATAAATATATAAATAAATCATAAATGTATCATACAGGCAGTGTTTTTTCATGACATTTAGAGCAGGCAATCAAACTTTTACTTGACTGAACAAATTGTATACTTTGTTTTAAGACAAAATTGTTAAACTATTGTAAACAATGTATTGAAATGATATTGTAATCCATAATACTGTTGGCTTTGCCATGAATATAGCCATTGCTGCTGATAAGGTGATAAATCATAAATAAATACATAAATAAAATTATTTATCATGTTCAGTATGGTCTGAAGAATCTGGACATTTGAGTATGGAAAAGTATAGAACTTGAAATGGAAACTGTGTAAGAAGCCTGTGACTTCTGGACATAGTTTAACATCAGCCAATGAGATTAGAGCTTATGATTTTCACAAGATCTTGCTGTTGTTGTTTTTTTTAACTATGCATTCATGAACACTCTGTTATGTAACTGTGGTACAAACATTTGATTCTTGTGTGTGTGTGCGTGTGTGTGTGTGTGTGTGTGTGTGTGTGTGTGTGTGTGTGTGTGTGTGTGTGTGTGTGTGTGTGTGTGTGTGTGTGTGTGTGTGTGTGTGTGTGTTTTCTGCAGATCCCCATCGCATGCAGTGGCATCCGAGCCATGGGTTACCTGATGAGACACCAGCTCCGCTCAGGAGGACCGGAGAGCATCTCACCCCGCATCATCACACAGTTCATCAAGGTGAGACTGACTCCAGCATACACTACAGTAGTGTACAGATTACTGTAGTATGCATACTTATGTTTGGTAACACTTTACAATTAGTTAGTTTGCATTAACTAACAATGAGCATTACATTTGTTACAGCATTTAATAATCTTTGTTAGCATTAGTTAATAAAAATACAGCTGGTTATTTTTAGTAATGTTAACTAGGGTCCAATAAGTAATAGTAAATGTTAAATTTAACATAAAAATTGCTTAAGATATATTTCTCATTGTAAGTTAATTAGTTTATCACAATTTTGTTTCTGGTTCATTAGAACATTTTGCATTATGGGATACAATTTGTCATGTAGGGCTGGATAATATGGACAAGAATAATATTTTGTTTCATCATTCAAAATTGATATCATAATATTAATTTAATACCATTAATAGGGAAGGAGATGCATTTGACGTATTTCTTAGACCTCAACATTGAACATAAACAACTAGTTTGAGTAAACTAAAATTATGGACATGTGAAGTTAATTGTAATTTCATCCTTATTCTTTTAATGCACATTTATAATTAAAAAGGTATAAGGTGAATTCATACAACTTCAACAATTTAATCAATGTTTTAAAATGTAATCAAATGTAAATATAGCAATTAATTTGCAGTTTTTATTTTTCTTGTCAAATGAGGTGCTGCACAAGAAAAGTTTTATATTGCGTATAAATTAATACATGAATGAAAATATCTTGATTGTATAATATTCCTTAATACTAAAAATAGTTAATCGATGTCATGTTTTATTATTATTATTATTATTATTATTATTACTTTGAGAATTACATTTTCTTTACAATAGTAATATATTTCTGGCATAATTTCTACAAAATATTGAAAATTACTTTTTTTAAATAAAAATAAAAAACTTTTGTCAGTATCATGGATTTAATGGTTTTTGATTAATTGAATTATCATACAGCCCTGTCTGGTTATATTCCACACATGTTCCACAAGGTGTTTCTGTACACATTGTGAACAAACTCAAACACATTAGAGATGCTGACTTCGCTGTCTGCCATGGCACCTCTCACAGAGTCTGCAGAACCAGTCGAGTGACATTCGTCTGGTGACGGAGCGCGTGCTCTGGTGGGTGTGTAAGGAGGCGGAGACTCCCGCTCTGGAGCCCAGTCTGGTCAAACCGCTCATCAAAGCCCTGCTGGACAACACTAAGGACAAGAACACCAGCGTCCGAGCGCAGAGCGAACACACGCTCGTCAGCCTGCTGCGGCTGCGCCAGGGAGAAGACGGCATGCAGGTCAGTTGTCACACGATGTTGCTTTCTTCCATGCACAGTAAAAAATGATGTTTGTAATCTTTTTTTTTTCTGTAAATTAGCTAAATGTATGTAAAAAGTCTATTTTTGGTGATTAAAGGTAATGCCTATATCTTAAAAAAAAAAACTGATTTGCAAAAAAAAAATTAAAAAAATATTACCTTATATATATATATATATATAATATATATATATATATATATATATATATATATATATATATAGTGATGAGATCAGTGCACTGGTTAGTTCAGTTGTCCAGTCAAAGGTCCGTTGAGGCAAAGTCACATCAGTTTTTTTTGCTATACATTGAGGAATTTATTAATTGTTTCCATTGTAGTTTTTTGTGCAAAATTTTCACATTTTGTTTATGCATATGCACGTTTTCTTATCAGATAAAAAATGTATCCGACTCATTTGAGCGCACAAGTTTTCGTGCGCATTTTAAGATTTTACTCACATCTTGCCGTTTCCATCCAGCATTTTTATGTAATCTCAATTTGCATAAAATATGTGGATGGAGACAATAATACAAAACTGGTTTACTCCTCACATGTGTGCAAAAACATTTTGGATTCACAGCCTCCTTAATATAGTGACTTGTGAATCTACAACAGCACGAATGATCAGGGCTAAACCTAGTACCATTGATGCATGGCAATGTTTTTCTACCAAATGACTATAAAAAGGTTTTTTTTTTCTTCCCTCTCTTCTTTCAGATTGTAAAAATATTGGTATGTCTGTTGCTCCCCTTCCCTGTTTTGTTTGTTTGAATGGATGTTGTTTTGTTGAATCAAAAATTTAAAAAAAAAGTTGTGGATGGACATAGCTTCTAATGAAGGGTGGTTTTATTGAAAGTGTTGGGTAAAGTAATGGTTTTTACTGCCTCTTAAAACAGTAACTAATTGTTACTTTTTATAGAAAATAATGCATTGTTACTTTTGCATGACTTTTTTCATCTGAACTGGGCTTGCTTGCTTATTTTTTTTAATAACAAAAACTGGAAACTGTAAAGACCTTTTGACACCAAAAGTGAACTGAATGATCCTCAGGCTAAAGGAAGTGCCTCTGAACCTCACTCCAGATTTTTGGGAACATGGGAACAGGCCACAGGGAGAGGTGTCAGTGAATAAATAGGAAAACAAAGTAACTGGAGTTAATTATTTGAAAAAGTAACTTGGATATTTCATTGTAAATTTAAAAGTAATGAGTTACTTTACTAGTTACTTTTGAAAAAGTAATCTGATTACATAACTAGCGTTACTTGTGATGCGTTATTGAAGTATGTTTTACAAGAAAATAGTATTTCAGTCTTTCTGCTTCAGAATTTCACATTTAATGTGCCACTTTGTAATTGTTTGTGAAACTCAGGAGTGAAAACTCTTGTTTTAAAGTAATTTTTGTTTTCAGTTTGGCAATTAAACCAGACTATTGATCAAAAAACACCTTAAAAGTCTTAACCAATCAGGGCACAGCACTTGGAATAACGTTTGCATGTGTAAATTTGTTTCAGAGCATCAGTGCGATCCTGGACTCGGCCAGTAATGAGCTGCTGTCAGAATGTTACCGCAGATCCTTGAAGAAGATCTCCAGCCTTCCCGACTCCAACGAAGAGATCGATGACACCATCCTGACATGATGGACAGCCTCCGCTGCTCTGAATCCAGTCCTGTAACCGCTGCTGTTCTCAGAGATCCTGCATCTGTCAGTCACACACACACACACTCTCCTCACGCTAGCTTTGACTCGTGTCATTTACGCCACAAGGAAAGCCTGGGAAAGTATTTATTGTGCTGAGCCCCTGAAATCATCATCTAAAATCTGCATTTTCCTTAATTGGCTATTAACTTGTAAATGTATATTTTTCGTTTGGTTTTCTTCTGAAAGATGAAGTATTCATTTGTGCCAATTCTTTTCAAACATTGATGTTCTGATGCCCTTTTATGTTTCGTTTGGATGGTGAGCAGTTTCTCGCTGTTGTGATTGATTTCTCCGTGTGTGTGAGAGACGCGTGAGCCATTAACAACCCAAAGGATGTGATGCTGATTTCTCCAATTGGCGCTGTGTCCTATAATAATGGTTGTAGGAATAAATAGAAAATGAAAACCTTGGTTTAATAAACGGTTTGACTTAATTACATTTATGTTTGTGTTTTAATGTTTTAATTCCTGCTCAACATTTCATGCATCTTTTATAAGATCTGAAAACTCGTAATTACTCCACTTAAGTATCATTTTTCAAGAGAAATCGCACGTTTAAAACATTGTGTACCCAGGAATCCTGTCTGTGGTTTTACAATTCAAATAACTGAAGCATTGCTTGTGTAGAATGCAGTCGGGTCCTGGGTCTTCCAAGCTTTTTAATGCCAGTGAATGGTGGTCCAGATTTTGAAGCCCAAAAAAGTACTTCCAACCAAGTGTGTAGGTTTGATTTTGGCAAAAATTATCTAAATTATTGCTAGGGACAATTTAGTAGTCTGGCTATTGGTAGGGACCAGAGTCATCTAAAAATATTTTTAATGATATTCGGGTCGCTTGAAAATAAAGATGCCAATTAAAACTTTGTAATTTATATAGTACTAGACACAATTTTGAAATACATAGGCCTACACTTTATTGGCTGAATAACTGGCGCGAAGATGACTCATGAGCTCAGTCTAGTGATGGGAAGTTCGGTTCTTTTCCGCGAACCGGTTCTTTCGGACAGTTCGATTCAATAAACCGGTTGAAAAAAACGGTTCACCGGTTCTTTTAGGCTCGATGTAATGACGTCAAGTCTATCAAACATTCAAATATATAAAGTCAGTAATCATAACTTTAGTCAGTTAAAAACCTCATAATCATGAAAAGTTTACAATTAAGTTTTGCAACAACGCACCCAAATACAGTAACAGCAATAATGTTATATGTTATGTTATAATATTATTTTTCTATTCTATCTGTTTTCTTTTTATTATATTATTTAAAAGCCCTTGCTACGTGTACTGCGTTTAAGTTAACTGAGACTTGTTATAGCACTTATATATCATTGCTCTTTTGTTGTTTTTTATTGCTTCCATTGTCCTCATTTGTAAGTCGCTTTGGATAAAAGCGTCTGCTAAATGACTAAATGTAAATGTAATGTGCATAGGAGGATTTAAGTCTTGAAGATATAAAGTAAATAAATTAGGTGTCATCAGCGCAGAAACCATGATCCACTTACTATAAATAATCCATTGCAATTTATTTGTTATTAAATAAACTTACCTTTCGCCAGATTGCCCTTGATTCAAGCCCTCGGTTTACTCGTGTTCATAACATTAGCACAGAATCAGTTCAGAATCAATCACCAAAAGAACCAGTTCGGTTCAGACGCGCTGTGTGGCAGAGCTTCACGCTGAATCACGCATGCGCAGTATCATCAGCTCCTCGGTTCTCAAATCTGACTCGTCCGACAGAAACGGTTCTCGGTTCAGTGTACTGCTGACCGGTTCTTGACTCGAGAACGAGAACCGCTCTAACCGGCGCGCTGCAGTTCAGTATCATCAGCTGTTGCGCTTCTTGTCCGGTGAGTGACTACATTCCGCCCATTTAAAAATAATAAATGCGCGTCCTTGAAAGCGCGCCGTTTTCTAAAGTAGCCTATTTACTTTAACTTCTAAGGTAATAATATCAATGGTATGATGTTTACAAAACATATACATATATTTAATTTTTTTTTTTTTTTTTTTTTTTTTTTTTTTATTATTATTATCGCTATAGGGACAGTTTGGCAGTCGCTGGACATTGATAGGGACACGTCCCTGGCGTCCCCCCTAATTCTATGCCCCTGCGTTACGATGAGCATGTACTACTTTTAAAAAATGCGGGTCGGGTACAATATTTTCTTTTTGTTTTTTGCGGTCCGAGTTGCGGGCGGGTAAGTTGAAAACGTCGGTCGGGTGCGGGTTGTTTATCCATTGACCCGCGCATCACTGGTAGGGACCATAGGTAGGGACATGCATTGCGTCTCTACTAAATTATAAACCCTTAAATCATAACAAGCACAGTCCTACTTTGAAAACTATAGTTACTACAGTTAGTTGCTACACTAACCATATGGTATTTGTAATAAATCTGTGGTTAATTAAATAAATAAAAAAACGGAATTCGGGAAAAAAGATTTAGGATAGTCTTAAATCCCAATCTGAATCAAATGATCCGCGATCCGAATTTCCGATCTGAATCAAATGATCCGCGATCCGAAGTTCCAATTGGAATCAAATGATCCGCGATCCGAAGTTCCGATCTGAATCAAATGATCCGCGATCCAAAATTCCAATCTGAATCAAATGATCCGCGATCCAAAGTCCCGTTCTGAATCAAATGATCCGCGATCCGAAGTTTCAGTCTAAATCAAATGATCCGCGATCCGAAGTTCCGATCTGAATCAAATGATCCGCGATCCGAAGTTCCGATCTGAATCAAATGATCCGCGATCCGAAGTCCCGATCTGAATCAAATGATCCGCGATCCAAAATTCCAATCTGAATCAAATGATCCGCGATCCAAAGTCCCGTTCTGAATCAAATGATCCGCGATCCGAAGTTTCAATCTAAATCAAATGATCCGCGATCCGAAGTTCCGATCTGAATCAACTGATCCGCGATCCGAAGTTCCAATCTAAATCAAAAGATCCGCGATCCGAAGTCCCGATCTGAATCAAATGATCCGCGATCCAAAATCCCGATCTGAATCAACTGATCCGCGATCCGAAGTTCCAATCTAAATCAAAAGATCCGCGATCCGAAGTCCCGATCTGAATCAAATGATCCGCGATCCGAAGTCCCGATCTGAATCAAAAGATTTATGAACCTGCTCCGAAGTTCCAGATGATTTGCTGAATAATGATTCGCGAACCCACTCCAAAGTTCCGATCTTAATCAAATGATTTGCGATATGTGATCCGATTGGAGTGCTTCGAAACTGAATCATTTTGCGAGGCAATAGTTTAACTTTGAGTTTCGTTCGTGCTTTTAAAAATTAATCGCTTGAACTGAATGATCGAAGTCACAAATTTGAATCAATTGGAGTGGTTCCAGTGAAAATGACTCACTCAGTTGATTCGGTTTGTCTGTTCCTCTGCTTTTCGAGTCTTCTTCAGCCATGTTTACACAACACTGTCAGTACTGCTGAAAGCTCGCTAGTTTTCTGACATTAATAACTGAAATAAGCGGGAAAAGTACAATGTTTATAAATAAAATATCAATTTTCCATTCCAAAGATAACATCCAACATCATCAAACATATTCTGGTGAGGTAACCGGTTTATTAGTGAATCACTCTGCACCTCAAAATACATGTTCGATGTAAACATTGTACATTATGATCAAGTTTGTAGCTTCCTTCACTCTATTTGAAATAGTTTGAGCACTGCAGTTCATATGGTGACAGTTAAATAGGAAATCAGGAAAAGCATCCAGTCTGTTACCATTGAAGTGAATGTTCAATTTATACTGTATTATAATAAATATTTGAGAAATTGTTGTATCAGATTGTATTAGTGATGGTCAATGTAAAAAGAGCAAATGGAAGCAGATGAACACAAAACAGCATAACAACATAAAGTTAAAGACTCACCAGTTCATGCTTTTTGGAATTGTTTACGGCTCTGAAATCAGACTTACCTGTGAGCTACAATAGATAGATCTTGAATTATTAAACAATTGGGTTATTACACTAACAGAGGTGTTTCCATCATCGTAAAGCCACAGATCTGAAATCTTTATTGAAAGGTTTCAGCAGTGATCAGACACATCTGCAGATTTAAGCCATCTTCAGCTGTTCCCGAGGGAATAAAATCTGCAGTTTTCTGGCAGATTGTTAAAGTTCAGACTGCTTTGGAAAGTTGCACAGAGTTTTCAGGCTCTCGCTGAAGAACTGCTGAGATGTCATGAATACATTTCTTTGTTGGCACTAAGAAAAAATGAGACATTGCTTTAAAAAGCACTGCGGTGGTACCATGGTACAGTGATGGTGTCAGATGGTAATACTGTCAACAGTATAGTACATTCCACTGTATATTGTTAGTGATAGATGGTAATACTGTCAACAGTATAGTACATTCCACTGATGATTACCATGGTATCATGGTATTTGCATAATAATAATAATAATAAATAGTCGCTGTTATTATTAGATGTGTCGACGCAAAAACATGACTTCCATGGATTAAGAAGAGTTATAATATATATATACTATATATATATATATCTGTTTATAGCTATATATGTACGTCTCACGTTTTTGTGATTTTTGATTTTTATATAGTATAAATGGCTTCAGTTTTCTATTCTATATTCTATGCTATATATTCTATATATATACGCTTATATTATTTATGTATATATATAATATAATATTAGTCTTGTTTTTTTTTTTTTTTTTTGGGATCCAGTACAAAACAACAAAAAAATTTCATATTGTTTGTACTGAATTTATTCCCGTAATGAGGCTATCATATTAAAAACAATCTGCACACACACATACTGCTTAATATTTTTATACATGATTCTTAGATTAACAAAAAACATTTTGTTGTTTTGTTTTGTTGTTATAAAAATATTGATATCATTTTTATTTATTTTCAAAAAAATATTTTTTTTTATTGTAATGAGTTTTCACAACATTAACCACTAGAAAGTAATTTTAAATCAAAAACGTTTCTGAAATAGGAATAAATTATATGTTAAAACTTTTGATTAAGTGCTTATTTTCACAATATTATGTTGTGACAGTAATATTTCACTCAAGACTTGTTAAGAAACTTATTAATTTATTGGATCCCAAACTTTTTGAATGGCAGTACTGTAAGATATAATATATTAGATATATTACTATATATTAAGTTTTCTATGTAATCTACAATGTACTCATCACCAATTTGTCAAATTAAATAACAATGCATTAAAATACAAAATGACATTAAAAAAAGTTCATCTGGAGGTACCATGCCAGATGGCCGAAATGTGTCCTCCCATAGAGAAAAAGCAAGAAAAAACAATTAGAGGGAACATTGGTATCATGGTATTTGAGTATAATAAGAATAATATAATAATAAAAGTTACTGGATTAAATGTGTCCAAAACATGCACTTACATATATATAATATATAAGTCTTTTTTTTTTTTTTGGCCATAACAAAAAACATTTTGGTTGTATGTAATGAGGCTATTGCACACACACATAACTACATATACATTCATAATATATCTTTTAATTAAATCCAATTTGATCTATTCCATTATGATTCTTTGAAATATAATTAAATTACAATGCACCAAGTTGTTTAAGTATTTTTATGTTTATTATTACTTATTATTACGCCATAAAATATGACCCACATTAATCTTAAAGGGAAACACTACATTAATTAAATTTAAATTATATTTTTATAACCAATTTGTTATTTTTTATGATTATTTTTAAATGGTTAAACTAATTGACTTGAATTGAGCAAATACATTGAGCTTTTATATTTTTTATTTGGTGACGTTTGTTTGTTGACGGCTGGGGTTTGTTGATGTGTGTCACGTCATATGGCGTCGGCGGTTTGTGGTTGTTTGTTGCAGGAGGAAACGCCGTTTCCGGTAATGAGCGAGCGACTGCTGACACCGCCGAAGCCCAACGACAAACCCGCTGCTTTCGGCATCTACCGGGGAGAAATTGTCCGCTCTTATCCGAGCGGGACGTCAGACGGGTTCCAGTCAAGTGTTCGGCTGGAGACGAGAGGCGCGAGGCTGCAGCGAAGGCGCGGGGTTTGAGCCTCCCACCACCGGCATGGCCCGCGACTACGATCACCTCTTCAAGCTGCTGATCATCGGTGACAGCGGTAAGAGACGCCGCGGATGCGGGCCGACGCGAGGCTCTGTGGGCTCTGAGTGTCTCTTATTAAAGCTGTGAGCTCCGAGAGGCTGTAAATGAACGTTGGTCTGATTGAACGGACGCACGAGCGTGTTTCTGTCGCTGGGTCGCTGCTTTAGGGCTGATCGCCGCACACAGGCCCGAGATCCGGAGATCCTGCTCTATGCATCATTTATTCAGTACTACAACAGAAGTGCATTGATTTGAGTGGCTCCAGAAACACTTCACACACGCTTAACATGTCTGAATATCAATGCATTATAATCTAGAATAAAAAATAAGAGCGATCTGTTGAAAATATGAACGATGTGCAGTCAAAACATTTGAAATACTTGGTTTGAAATGATCGAATAATAAATCTGTGTTGTGAATAAGACATTTGCTTGAATAGGCTGATAGTGAATGTGAGTCTTGACCCCTGTGTGAACTTGGGGAGAGCTGACTTGATGCATCTTTATGCAAAAATGAAGAAAACTGAAGTTGGTCCTGCAGCATTTGACATGCACGGATGTTGATTTAATAAATGACACATTAAGTGTCACTTAAGTGAACATGTTATTTTGTTACATAAATGATATGTGAAAGTTCACAGGGTAAAAATATGTAACAACTTCTGTTCCTGTGAATGAACTGATCAGAAACTGAAATCTGGACGTTTCAAGTGTTTGTAAGTGCTGATTTTAACACAGAAAATGCTTGGTTGGTGGTGTTTTGGTGTCAGTTGGTTAAAGTTGAGCCTCTTGTTCAGGTGCGAGTAAAGGAGATCTAGCGTTTGCACAAAAGCAAAGGCGAGTGTGTCCTGTTTTCACGGGATGGTTAACAGCCAGCAGCACATCACAGTTTGTGGTTCGTGTGGTTTGAGTTTTTGCACCTTCTCATGTAAAGCAGACGACTCAAATGAGCGCAAACTGTTTCGACCAACTGTATGTTATTAAAATGTCACATTGTTTGTGTCAAATTCTCAATTGCTGGTTTGAATCAAGGAACACTAAAATAATCTATTTATATTTTAAACTTTGTATGTGATATATAGTATAGAATAAATAAAATAATTAGTTTATATATCTATATATGGAGAGAGAAGGGGTGTAGATATATAAACATTATTTTGTGTTATATACTTTTTATGTGTGATATTTTATATAATATTTTATTATTAAAAAAAGTTTTTTTTATATATTATTTTTATATGTGTATTTTGTATTATAATATTATTATTAAATAATGTGTGTGTGTTGCCATTCAAAGGTTTTGTATCAGTAAGATATTTATTGGTTTTTAAAAAGAAAAAACTGTAATATTGAGAAATAATTATTGCAATTTAAAATAAATGCATTTTATTTTAGTATACTTTAATATCTAATTTATTCCTGTGATGCAAAGCTGAATTTTCAGCATTATTACTCCTTCAGAAATCATTATAATATTATTTATTTATATACCGTGTGTGTATATATAGTATAAACAAATAATTGTATTATTTACTATATATCACATTACCTATGAAGTGTATCTCTTTACGATCGTTGTCCATACATTGCTCACACGAGTGAGAGACGCTGGCTGCAGTAGATGGACACACAGGCCTCAGTGTTGCAGTTTTTCGTCCTCTGAAGGCTTTTATTTGGGCTCTGCTTCAGTTCTGAACTCTAATGGCGTGACCTCATGATATGGTGCAGATCTCTGGTCCGTGATGAAAGAAAATCGGCCACATGGATAGACAGGCTCGCTTCCGACACTGCTTGTAATATAACTTTAGATTTCATTTTTAACTGGAACATTTAGTCTGTTTTTTTTGCGGCTGTATTTGTTCAATTCTGTTCTCTTTTTAAGAGAACTGAAACTGATTGATTGATATGAATATCTGTCTGCAGAATCAAAATGCAGATTGTCCACTGCAAGAAAGTGTTTGTGTTGTGAACCATGTTCTTCAGTAAACAGGTTTCACTCATACTCCTGGAATCTGAGCTTGCTTGGAAAGTGATTCGATGCATTTCTATAGACCTGCTCTAAATATAAAGCAACTCTTTTATCCTGTGTGGTAGTGCGTCATTTGTCAGGATCTGCATCTGCTTGGTTTATCTTCCTTTCTGAGAGTCAGCGGTCGTGTGTGTGTTGGCTGTCGTCTCAGACTGTTCATAAACCACCACATTCATATTCCACAGAAAAATCTCACTGCTCCAATCTGATTGGCTGACTTTGCTGTTTTGAATTACCTGCAAACCCTTGAAGAAAGTTACATGGTCATTGGCAGACAGTCTCTCTCTTCCTGTCTAAACGTAGAGTAATCGTCGGTGTGGATCAGATTTTATACTGGCAGTATGTGAGATTATTTTGGTCATGACATCATTTAAGGAAAGTGTCTCAGCGAGGATGTCATGTTTCTCAGAGTTTGTCTCCAAGCAGTAAGTGAGAAAGCACATGGTGAATGTTAACGGTGTTATCACGTTCAGCTGAAATCTGCTGCATCACACGTTGCATGGTTTTTCCTCATTCTTTGGTTTTGTTTGTTTGTTGTTTTCAGGTGTTGGAAAGAGCAGTCTTCTCCTGCGCTTTGCAGACAACACTTTTTCAGGTAAGATGCATGAACATGTCCGGCATCGTCGGTCTGATTTATTATCGTGCTTGAAGGGTGCAGATATGATGGCCTGTCACAGCTGCTGTTTGTGATGAGAGTATTTTTGTTTGTCCTCTACCTTATACTCATTAAATTAAAAAAAAGAGAAACCATCTAAGTTCTTGCGCAGCTTTTATTTTCTACAATGTAGAAATTAATTTATGGAAATAAATACATTCAAGTAACTCTTATTTTAATTTGTAAAGAGAAATCAAATAAGTTTATGAATGATACACTACCATTTAAAATTATGGGGTCAGTAAAGAAGTTCATGTTTTCAGCAAGGATGCATTACATTGATTAAAAGTGAGAGCAAAGACATTTATAGCATAGATTTCTATTTTAAATGCTGTTCTTTTGCACTTTCTATGCATCAAAGAATCCTGAAAAATCAAATCTATCTCAGTTTCCACAAAAACATGAAGCAGCACTACTGTTTTCAACGTTGATAATCATCAGAAATGTTTCTTGAGCAGCAAATCAGCATATTAGAATGATTTCTGAAGATCATGTGACACTGAAGACTGGAGTAATGATGATTTGCATCACAGGAATAAAGAATATAGAACGTATTATGAAAATAAAAGCCCAAGCTAATCTATTATGATGGCATATTCAGTGCTCTTTGGGTTGCTTTGTGTTGTAGGTAGTTACATCACCACTATAGGAGTGGACTTCAAGATCCGGACGGTGGAGATTAATGGAGAGAAGGTGAAGCTGCAGATATGGGACACAGCCGGACAAGAGCGATTCAGAACCATCACGTCTACGTGAGTCTAACACATGACATTATCAAACTACTGCTGAGCTGATCGTATCCTATGTATGTTCTTGTGACTTATTATGAGGTCATGGGTTCAATTATCAGGAAACACACATACTGATGGAAAAAAATGTACAGCCTGAATGCACTGTAAGTCGCTTTGGTTAAAAGCGTCTGCTAAATGCATAAATGTAAATGTTCTAGACATGATATGCACATGCATGTGCTTTTCATATTTCATAATAAATCGTAATACAACGAGTTTTGATCACAAGATTTACTATCAGTAATGTGCTCAAAGAAAGTTAAGTACTGGAAGAATAAATCTTCCTTGGTCTGAATCAATTCTGTATGGTATTTCTCTTTAAATAGAAATGGTGCTTTCATTCATAGTTTAAGTAATAACATTTTAAGACATTGAAAATAATGTTTCAAGTCATCTTTGTTTGTGGAGGTTGTGTGTGCCAGCGTGGCGTGACTCTGTTTGAAGTTCCTAATTAGTGCTGTGACGTTTTATAGCTACTGTTTGACTGAAGGTCAGCATCTACCATCGGCACTCTGGGACTGAAGCGGTCCTTGGGCTTTAAGTTCACACTTCCTGCGGAAAGAGGATTTATTTGTTGTGATGTTTGGATGTATCTTACATTTCCTGAAGCACACACCATTACATAATAAACTTGGTTTGTGTAGAAGCTGTCATACAGAATTTGCTTCATAAAATAAATGTAATTAATAGCTATCTTAAGTTTCAGTTGCAGTTTTACCTGAAAACGCTTGTGACTTCCTTACTATTGATGTTTTGTTTTCCAATATCGAAACATCTTTAAAACAAGATGCATTTACTTGAGATGTAAAATGAAGAAATGAGGTCTTGTTTTCTGAGAAACTGAACAAAATTGAATGAGTTTATGCCCAAAACAAGAACAAATATCTGCCAATGGAATATAAAAAAAATTGTTTTCCATTTAAATTAAGTTGATATTTCTGAGCCCATTGACAACTTTGTTTTAATGACTTAATTTTGATAGATTCATTTAATTTGTTATTTTGCTTCTCAAAGAAATGCATCTTGATTTAAGAATCTTTTTAAGAATTTGCACTGGAGAACAAGGCACAAATACACATTTTTGTAGTGTGATCAGAAGATGCAGTAAAAGCTATTTTCATACCCTAGTGGTTGGGAGGAGAGCTATTCAAGCCCTTTTTTGTGTAAAGTAAGTGAAAAAGATATTTAGAGACCATATTGACACATTTTGTTGCATTCAATTTATTTCTTACATTTTCTTGGTCTTAAAAAGTCTTAAATTTACTTTATCAAACCTGCAAAAATCCTCAGAATTATTATGCCTTACATTAAAATATTTAAGAGTTCAAACAACTGTTATATCTGTCAAGATGCAAAGACACTTTTTTTTGTAAGTTTTGATCTTGTTGATGTGGCGACGTAGTTAAAGTGTGCAGTGGCCTGGAGCTGGTTAGTCATTAAGTAGCTAACAAGGGAATGTATGCTGTTTCATTAGTGTCATATTAGTGTTTATGTACATTTATGCATTTTTATGTGAGGTTTTGATCTGTTATTAAGGACGGTGATAGAACTGTGACAGGCTCGGTCAATGACACAAGGGTTTGGTCACTCCAGGCCTCTCAAAGAGCTCTTTGTGCGTGCATGTCTTTGTGTCTGTGTTTGGAGACAGAAGACGGCCTGTGCTTTTAAAGTCAGAGGGCTGTTCCTGCATCCAATGTTGGTTACTGAGAAAAATTCTTGTTAATTTTAAAGCTGATTTTCATTCTCAGGTATTACAGAGGAACCCATGGGGTCATAGTAGTGTATGATGTCAGCAGTGCCGAGTCCTTTGTCAATGTCAAACGATGGCTGCATGAAATAAACCAGAACTGCGATGACGTCTGTCGAATATTAGGTGAGTTCTCCAGTAAATGTTGCATGTTAGATTTTATTTTTTATTTTATTTTAATATTATATTATTTTTATATGTATATTGTTTTTAGTTTTTTATTTATTTTCAAGTCGAGTTCTATTTGTAAATGACCACTGTTTTGATTGGCTAATATCTTTGCATATGCAATATGGTGTTAATTCACTCTATGAGTAATCATATGTTAATGAGCCCATGGTTGTGATGTTACTTTCATGATATGAACCCTTTAGTACATGAATTAGCAGATTTGACAAAATCAATCGAATGGTGAATTCTATATTAATTTCTGTCTACATTTTCTCCCTTCAGTGGGCAATAAAAATGACGATCCAAACTCTAAGGTTGTGGAGACGAATGATGCACAGAAGTTTGCTGAGCAGATGGGCATCAGTCTGTTTGAGACGAGTGCAAAAGAGAACATCAACGTGGAGGAGGTGAGTTCCTCAGGGCTCTGTATTAGGACCATTCGGATTGTGCTGTGAAACACCTAAAACTCACTTATGTGCCAGGTCTGGAAAACTCTCTAAAATATACTTCTGCTCTGCTCTACTATATATAATTTCATATTTCACAGAATGAGCACTTGAATAATCAATCACTTGTGCACATCCCTAGCTGAATGTAGTCGAAACAAAATTAAAATTACCTCTCCGTGTGACATCTATTTTTCAGTGGCTTCAAACGTGGCTCATCTAATCAGATTTTAGAGCCGTATATGTTGTATAAAGTGTGTTAATCTTTATTAGAATCAGTTTTGAAGGGTGCAATAACATATCCGTGTGTGTTTCTGGTCTTTGTGTAGATGTTTAACTGCATCACAGAGCTGGTGCTCCGGGCAAAGAAAGAGTCTGTGGCCAAACAGCAGCAACAGCAGCAGAACGATGTGATTAAACTCAACAAGAATAGCAAACGAAAGAAAAAATGCTGCTAGTGGACGAACAGACGTTCCTCTGCACGGCGGTCTGTACACGCAGACGGACTGTGATCGTCTCATTTAAGATTTCACAAAAACACAGTGCGGACAAATGCAGTCCTTTCTGGACCGAGACAAACCACAAAGACTTTTTAAAAGAAAATGTACAGATTTTATGAGAGTCGAGGAGTTTTATGTGGAATTTTTGTTGTTTTTTAATAAGATATTTTTCTTTTTTTGTTGGGGGAAGCAAGCTGACGTGATCGCCAAACCATGCAGGTTTCTGTATGCTTTCAGAATTACTCTTCAGTGATTATATATCTCTATTATCCACCATCTCAGGAGTGATTTTATTTTCTTCATTTTGCTTCTCTTTCTCGCTTAATTTTTTTGTGTGTGTGTGGAATGCCAGTGTTTTTTCTGCAAGAACAATTTGGGCCTTCCCCCCCTCCCCCTTTTTTATGAAATCATACAAATACAGACATTTACTCACCATGGATTCAATCGGAGACAGATGCCAACAACTTTTTCTTTTTTTTTTTTGTTAATTTTAGACATTATTGATTAGTGATCCATCGTGTGTTTTCATTCTCTGATTGGATCTTTTGTAATTCCTCAAGCCCGTTCCTTCCTTTCATTGAATGAATCTCACAAAAAAACATCTCCAGGTCACATTGAAGAATTATTTCTATTTTGCATAAAGAAAATGAAGACTTTGTTTAGGATCAGGCACATTTCATGCCAAATTCTTGATGAAATTTGATGTTTATACATTGTAAAGTAATCATATATTATCATAGTATTTGTTTGCGCTGCATTTAATTGATGCTTATTTAAAGAAATCATTGTAACAGTCCTTTTTTTGCTGTAGTACATTAAAAATGACTATTATAGTAATAAGAATAATGAGAATTTAAACATCTGGATGCTTTTCAGTAATGTGCAATAAAAAGAGCATTAGCATGAAAATGAAGTCAATTAAAAAAAAACAACGTAATGATCCTAAAATAGGCTTCATTTTTTCATGCAAATTATAATTTCTTTTTGCCTTGTAGATTTGCATGGTTTAATGAGATTCACTGCATTAGTTCAGGCTTTGGGTCTTTGTGATGTGGACAGCAGAGCTCCTTTGACATTCAGTGACATCTTCTGCTGCTTCAGGCTCGTGTTTTTCTGCTTTCGTTTTTTCCATGAAGGTGGATGATGCTGCAGTAATCTCGGAACAGTGTTGCCACACACTTCTCTTCTGTTTCAGTCGTTGTAGTATTTCTCCAGACGCTGGAGTTGCATCTTTGGGTTTGTGGATGTATTCGATTGAAGCCAGTGTTAAAAACAAGATTTCATCTTCTGAATCTCACGGACGAGAGGCGTTGTTGTGCCATACGAGCTTGTATGACGTACAATCATATGGACCCGGAAGACGCTGATACAAGGTTTAAAAACATAATTACCATGTTTATGCACAGTTGCAAGGGGTCTATCGCTAATATGAAATGTAAAATGTTTTTATATGTGGAATGGAGATGTTGGGTTAAAGTGTTTAAGCCAATGGGGTTCATCCCTAAATTTCTTGAATACGCTATTGACACTTTGACACTTTGTGGCAGATCCACATTTGACAGCTCTGCCATCCCACTGTGTGATCTTCCATTGACATCTCTGTGGAGGTGAATCTCACCAAAACATCAACACCTTAAAAAAAAAGGTTAGTTTTCATAAAGAAAATGAAGCTGATTATTAGGCACATTAATGTTGTCTTTTGCATTAAAATGTAAATGTAAAAAGTAATGTTAATGTTAAAATGTAGCATTATTTGCAAAAAGTTAAAAAGATTTGTTTATTAAATGCAACTAAATTAGTCACGCCAACAAAAGTTTTCCCCAATGAAAGTCAAGCCAATTTTTAGGCACATTATTTTCTTTCTTCTGCATTAAAAAGTTAATGTAAATATGTTGCTTTTTTGCAGAAAACTAAAAACGCCTTTTTTTTTTTTTTTTTTTTTTATGAAATATACATATAAAATTGGTTTATGCAATGAATTAAGATCTGCATTTAAGTCATTACAACAGAAAAAAATGCATATTTATGTTCTTGTTTTGCATTAAAATGTTAATATAAAATGTTCAATTTTTGCAAATAAGTAAATACCAGATTGTTGTTGTTGTTGTTTTTTTAAATATCCGTATTGAAATCATTACGATTTTTTTGTGCATTGTGCATTTTTTGCAGATTGTTTTTTTTTTTAATGTAATGCAATGAATTTAGAGCTGCACTAATTAATTACAGTAACGATAATATATAAATGTTTCAAAACTGAAATATGCAAAACATGGAAAAAGATTAAGGAACCTAAAATGAGCTTCATTTAAAAAAAAATAAAAAAAAAGTAATATCTAAAATTAAATTTTGTTTTTGAGTGGTTTTGTGAGATTCACCAATAGATATATTTTCATGATTAATTTAGTAAGCCAAAACACCACAAGCCCTGGCTGTGCTGTGAGCCAATTTCAACCCAGTCATGTGACTTCAGTTCATCATACGTGTGCGTATACGTGCACATTTGACATACTAGCACATGTCCGTGCAAACTGTGCTGGTTGAAACACTTTTTTTCAGCTGTGGTTATATTATACACTGGAGTAAAGAAATGTATAGTGGACCTCCCCTTTATGAATTAAATCATTAATAAATATTTTAAGAATTAATATTTGACACAAGCATGTTTGTCCTTGTCTTTATTAAGCATCAACATTTGTTTACAAGCTTTGCTCTTTCTTCTTAATGTTTATTGAAGGACTGCAACGATTCTTCAGTTTTATTACTAGAATTGAGAAGATTTTGCATTTGCATTTTTTTTTTTATTCTGACACATCATAGTGCATTCCACGTCAAGACATTGGAAGCTTTTTAAACATGGACATACATTTGTCTGCATTTGTATATAATTTGGTATTTTAAAGGTTTCTGTTGGAAAAATAAGAATTTAATAATTATAAAAACACCAGATCAAACTCACTAGGAGTATAAATAGCAAACACTTTATGGAAAGTATAAAATCTGCCTTATTTACATGTTTACCACGGCATTACTTACAAATGTACAGATACATACACTTTTGTCTGCAGTCTGTATGGAAGTGAAGAATTTTACAAAATGCAAAATATTAGCGCTGTGATAATTCGCTTCAAGTCCATTTGACACTTTTTCTGGTTTTGTTCAAAGAAGTAACAAATCAAATAATCTGCATGAATAATTCAGCCTTAAGTGTATCATATTTACTATAAATGTAGCGAGGTTCACGTTGATATGAAGTTGTATTTTAGCAGCCGTTTTTGAGATTTACTGCAAAGATAAAGTGTTTGAGTAGATATATGTATGTTTTTAATATGTTGATTTTTAGAAAGTGCATTTAAGGAAGGAAACTTGGCACTAATGAGGCTGGTGAGAACCATTCATATTTGCTTTATACAATATTTACTCGGATGGCTATTAATCTGTATTCCCCCATTTATTCTATGTAAAATAAGTTTTTTGAATCACAATCAGACCAACAGGGTCAGGATAGAATTGCTTAATATTCAATATTTCTATTAAGATAATTTATCGAACGTCCAGTGATCATATCCAAACAACTTGTTTTTGACTTATGAATGAAATATACATAGAAAGACGTGCACATCCACTCACATGCGTGAAGAACTAGTGCTGCTCGTTTGAGAGACTGGTGACATTTCCAGAGAGTTTTTGTAAAAATGGGAGATGACTGTGGGGCAAAACAAATTCACAACAGCAGCTCGCACAGATTTAAGACACAGACTGGAGAGACTTGAGAAAACAGTGTTTAAATGGCAAAAGACAGCAATACAAAGTCAACGTAACGAGACGTTTACAGAACAGTGTGTGAAACGCAAGAACATCTAAAGAAAAGACAATGAAATGTTTTAACATACAGAACAACAGAAGAGACGAGTAACACTAAATGTGGAGCGATTCGAGCCGCTGCTGCTGTCTGGAAGATTTAAACCACTGCTAATATTACAGCGTTTCATTCATCCGCCGGCAGACAGGAGGAGCACCACAGGCCTTGATGAAAAAGAAATATCTGATCCTTTCCAAATCACCTTTGTCATATATGTTTGCATCAGTTTGGATCTTCCAAAAGTAGCATTAAATGTAATTGGAGTAAATTAAAGGTAAGTGAGATTTTGCTTCAGTGAAATTTAAACGTCATGATTTTTTTCAATAAGTGTTTTAGAGGAATTTAAAGAATATTTACATACATTTTTATGCATTAATTTTGTTTAATATTCTGACAATTGCATCCACTGGAGTTGTTTTCTGTGTAATTTTAATCGCTTTTTTATGATACACACATTTGTTCAAATTTCTGTATTAAATTTGCATATTAAAAAGGTCACTATAGTGAATATTCATATGACCAGTGTTTACTGTAATGCATTAATAAGTAAATAGTTACTGTAATTTAATTACTTTTCCCAAGAAACGTGAAGTGGTTACTTTCTGTAAGTTAAATGTCTGAAACTAGTGGATTTAACATCCAATTTTAACTTCTAATGTTAAAATAAATGTTTTTAATGTAACCTTTTCCCTTTAAATATTTAGGTCAGTTCAGGAATCATTTTTATGTCTGTCCTGGTTGAGGTTGATATAGGATTTAGAAACTATTAATGAGTAATGAGATATTTTTAGAGAGAGTAATTAGTACAGTAATCTACACTATTGAAGATTTGTAAATGGTAATGGATTACTGTTTTCGAGAAACTTGGCCAACACTGCGTGTAACTTTGCTCTGTTGACCTGTAGGACCTCTCCTGCGGATCAGATCAGTCCTCTCATTTCACATTGATCTGATCGATATAAAATTACAAATGGAGCAGTGTGATGTATTGGGTCTGGATGGAGAGTTTTCAGATGGTTTACATTCAGTTGTGATCAGACAGCGAATCCTCCAGAAACACTTACGAACCAGGCTACACGACAGACAAGCGCTTACATGGAGATTGTTCTAAAAAAGTCGATTTATCATTCAAAAGTTATACATTTACAAATATATTGATTTCTTTTTTTATTCCAAACCTGTTTGTGTCTTTGTACGTATAAAAAAAATCACTCAGTCTTTGGGTTTCTCCGAACCAAAACTCTGCGAGAAAGAAGACAGCTGCATAGCTTTGCTCAAAATCTGCCCGTCTTTCACTGACTGAACCCTAAACACACACACACACACACACACCGAACACGAGACAGAAAACACACCCGACACAAGTGCTCCCTTCATTCTCATAGGCTGGAGGAAGTATACACTAGAAATGACCTGGGCTGTGTTCACAATACCATACCAGCATACTACACTCTCAGAAATAAGAGGTACACTCTTAAAAATAAAGGTGCTTCAAAAAGGAGCTTCAAGCGATGCCATAGAAGAACCATTTTTGGTTCCTCAAAGAACCATTTAGTCAAAGGTTTTTTAAAGAACACTCTCTTTCTCACCTTTTTATAATCTGAAGAACCTTCTTTCGCCACAAAGAAGCTTTTGTGAAACAGAAAGGTTTTTCAGATGTTAAAGGTTCTTCATGGAAACATTTAGACAAAAAGGTTCTTCTATGGCATTGTGAAGCACATTTATTTTTAAGAGTGTACAGGACTATTTCTTGGGGTGGTACCCTTTCAAAAGGTACCTATATGTACATTTAAGCCATTTAAGGTCCTAACATTTACCGTTTAGGGGTAAATATAGGTACAAAGATGAATCTTTTAGCTTTCGTCTCTTACTGTGGCACCACTAGTGACAATTTTGTACCTTTTTTCTGAGAGTGTAATCATACTATGCCTGCAGTATTTAATACTATACCAAAATTTGCAGTATAGATATACAGTACTCACTGGATTGAATACTGTATCCCACAGTGCAATGCACTTGACTTGACATTCCCTTTACAGTGTGACAACCAGAAGTAAAATCAACGATGATTTTTAACATTTCTACACTGTAAGAATTTTTTTTTTTTAAAAGTGGGAACATATAAGGATCTCCCGCACACTATCTTAACTTGCAAAATAAATTTTTAATCACACAACGTTTCGGTCACACGACCTTCATCAGGAGGTGAAGGTCGTGTGACCGAAACGTTGTGTGATTAAAAATTTATTTTGCAAGTTAAGATAGTGTGCGGGAGATCCTTATATGTTTATACGACCCACCAGGTCTTATTTTTTCTACGCACCTATTACTTACAGGTGTGCGATGGAGTTCGTTCACTTTTTAAAAGTGGGAAAAGGTACTGGTGATTTTCTGACAGGACATCAGCTGTTAAGTCATATTAACACTTCACTCTGCCCTATTTTTACAGACTTTTCCTAGTGTAGTGACAGTTTTTTGACCAATGAAAAAAAAAAATACATTGGAATTTTTGGTGATTGCAATGCAAGAAATATTGTTCCATTCTGCATACAGTGTCACATTATTATTTGTGTGTAGTGTACGGCGCAGTAGTATTTAATTCTGAACACAGCCGCAGTTTCAGTGCATCTCTGAGGACTGACATCATCTAATGGTGTCTTCAGTTTGGTGTTTCTCTCTGATTTATACTGTTTGTACATGTGTAAAAGTTTTTCAGACGCAGTCTACAATTACAGCTCAACACTTCTGCTCTTTGGTTCATTGGCGTCAGATTGTGACGCAGACAGCCTGACGTTTATAATCAAGCAGTCCTGAGGACATTTTCTCCAGATATGTGCTAAAAAACAAGCAGATATGTTTGATAAAATAGCCACGACTAATTTCCTGTTGCATTGTTATTTGTTTGTGTTGCGTGCTTTTATAAGTTTTGGATTCTAAGCAGCTGCTGAAAGTTGATCTTATATTATATTCATGTGGTTGTTAGAAAGTTAATGACATTCATTAGTTTTATATAAAACAGCTCTGTGAATGAACCCAAGAGCAGAACGTCTGTAGCTGTTTCTGATTTTAAAGTTGCAGCGTTCAAACATCATCTATAATCAGGCCCACACCCAATCTGTGTCCCAAACGGACAAATTGATGCTGATTTATGACATTCATCTTATTTTCAATAATACTGCAGTACTCTCATATTTTTTGGTCCCCAAATCAGCACAGAAAATGCAAAAGACGTCCACAGATTCCGTCTGGGCCTGAAACGTCATGGTGATGCTGAAACCTCCTGAGTTGAGTCTCTAGCGAATGCCGTGATGTGCCTCCGTGAATCTCTGGCAGTGAGGTGAGGAGAAGCTTTCCGAGGCACTCGCAGGGGATACAGACCTCTGAGAGGACTGGAGAATTCTGGGAACCCTGTTAAACAGACCCTGCCGCAGGGCTTCATCCTGTCAGACGAGATTTGTGTTCTGCTCCTAAAGCTTTCTGAGGGAGGATTGTGGGTACAGATAAAGTGCAAAACGGCTCAAAGCCATCAGAGAACTGGGTTTGTCAGTGCAGTGGTTCTCAGCCGGTGGCTCGGGACCCGAAATAAGTGTTTTTACAGTCAATTACTGGGTGCAGGCAGACAACATAAAACCTATGTAACACTTAAAGCCTTTATGTATAATTCATATTAAAGGTATTCAACGTGAACGTTGTAATGCATTATATCTGTTCAGAAATTGAACCTACCTGTAAAATTGTAACCAAAGTTAAAATGCTTTATAATATCTGAAGGTTTGTGTATCATGCGTTTTAATGCATTATATATTCTTAAGGTGTAACAATGAGTAAGTATAATACATAAGTATTATAATGTATCATAACCGTGGTTACAATTATTCATGACATCAAACAGTGCATTATGCCTTGTAAAGCTCATTATGAGGCAAAAATGAATGCATAACAACTTCTTTAAAATAATGCATTATATATACAGACTTTAAGTGTTACCGAAATATTTAATCTTAGATTTAAGATTTATGTATTTGCATAAATTGCATAAAATAAAGGTCAGTTTTCTGTAACAGTACTAACTGAACTGAATGTGTTTTAAATACACAATAGCAGGTTCATAAATGTATTATCAACAAATCTATTTGGATTGCACAGTTTTAATATAAACAAACTAATAAACTAAACAAATCACTCCAAAACAGCATGGCATAGTTTATTATTATACATTTGCATCTATTTAATTTTATTTTCAAAATGCATTTATTTTAATTGCTTCCGTTCATTGTGAAAACAATTAAATTAATTTAGTTAAAAAGTATAAAAAAAAAGTTACATTATGGCCATTGAACAAGCAATATTCAGTTAATTTTGATTTATTAATGATCAATGTTTAAACCTGGTTACTGTGTTTGTAAAATTATAGAAATCTTTTTCAGAAACCTGTTTTATTTTTGTTTAACTGATAAATATGCATCACATTAGATTTATTAGTTTATGTTAAAACTGTCCAAATGGATGGAAATTTATATGCAATTCAAATACATGAATCTAAGTTTTTATCTGAATTTTGTGAGTTCATTAATGCAACTATTTAATGCATTTCAGAGTTGTATTTTAAGGTTTGTTTGTTTTTGTTGTTACTTTTGTACAATAAATAATTTTGGTTTTTGATGATCAAACCCAGTTGAGAACCACTGATCTAGTGATTTAGACTTTCTTTGTCGTTTGTTGTACCCTTCTCTCACGTCTGTTCTCACACTCTCTTTCTCCATGTCTTCAGATAATCTCAGTTCTTCTTGAAGAATGAAAAGAGGCGCTTGTCTCCGTCCGAGAGGCGATGCGCTCGTCTGGATGGAGCTCCTCCTCGTGACCCGTTGAAGGAGTACGGAGGATCCTTCCACTCCTCCTGGTGTTTATCCATCAGCTGTTGATCGATAACTCTGTGCATATCATCCTGAGAGAGAGAAACAGACATCAGGACTTCATCTGAAGATAGAACAGAGCCACCGAAACAGTTTGAGGTGAGTGAGAATGGATGAACACGAGTCCCGTTTTCACACTTCTTTTACATTGTCTGAACCAGAACTCAGTCCCCTTCCAGTGTTGTTATTGTTAACAAAACTAAAACTGTTCAAACCAATTTTGGTAATCAAAAAAAAAACAAAAAAGAAATATAAATATTTCATGAAAACATTAGACCTAAACATCTTAAATGAAAATAAGAAAATTAAAATTAACATAAATTAAAGCTATATAGAAAAAATAAAAACTGACAAATGCACATAACAAAACCTAAAATAAAATTAAAACTGAAAGTATAAAAATAAAAGCTAATTCAAACTATTAATAAATACTATAAAATAATACAATAATAAAATAAATGAAAAATTAAAAAAAAAAAACTGTTGCCTAATAAAACAGAATATATGTATATAGATTTCAGTAATTTTGTAATCTTATATTTTTTCTTAGTATATTACCAAAATGAAAAACTGGAATAAAAACAAATAAACTATATATATATATATATATATATATATATATATATATAGATATATATATATATATATATATATATATATATAAATAATAATAATAATAATAATAGTGATAGAAGAACATAGCAAATTAAAAACAAATGCAAATGACAAAAATATGTAATAATATGTAAAAAAAAAACAAAATGTCATAAACATATGTCATAAAATATGTAAATAGTACTAAAATAACACACTGCCGGTTCTAATGGTTTTGATGTTTGTTCTAGTGTGAAAATGGCCTGAAGAAGAGGTGAAGAACCACAGCATGATGACATGAACGGTGACCTCGTGACCTCATGACCTTGTGAACATGGATGCGGGTTCGACGGTGAAGCCGAGCTCACCTCTAAGGCAGGAGGGAGTTATCATAGGGGAGAAGGGATCTGTATGGAAGCTGAGAAAGGCCACTAGATCAGAAACCACAAGAGCCACACAGTGAACAGCCCTGAGGAGGCAAACTGCAGGCGGGAGAGAGAAGGGAAGCTAAGAGTTAAACACACACACACACACACACAGATGCTCACATTCACGGGACACTGGGGAGAAAGAGCGACAGAAGCGCTGTCAGAAGCAGAGTTCATCTCTGATGTAATACGAGGAAGTAATACTGAACTGAGAGGAAGAGACCACACACACGTTCATACACTCAACAAAGACTTCAAGTCAACATGAAACTGCACTTACAGCCCATTTTACATCTGTAACGTGACATCTATGCCTGGACTTTCGAATCTATCACTATTTGGTTATTGGTTATATGAATGTTAACTGACATTTATGTACTATTGATAGTATTTTAGAAAGGCTGTCAAGTACAAAAGACCATTTTTAATATCATGTGACAATTTTTACCAAGACTCTTTAATTGCATATGGGTCAAACGCAAGACTTTTAATTTTATATACATAGAAAGCATATTAAATCCAAGTAAAGTGTCTACTTTAATACTTCAAATAACTTTTGTGAAAATAAAATGTGGGTGAAATAATAATCGCCATTCAGAGTAACAGTTTTATTTATTTCTAAATGAAACTACTTATTCTGACCTGTACTTATTCAAATATATAAAAGAAAAGATTGATCATACTAATTATAAAATATTAAAAACAAATGGCTAAAACCTAGTGGTTTGAAAGATAGTGGCTAAGATCGGTAAAGACTTAAAATTACAACAGATTAGTATTTTATTAGTTTAAATTAACTATCGTTACACTGAATGACATTTTAGTGGATGTCTTTAGTAAAAATTTATGATAGTCATTCATTTTTAATTCTAATGTATGAGGGGAAACCATTTAAAGCTGTATTAACCTTTTTTTTTAATGCTTGAAAACCTCTTTTCGTGCATGACCCATATACAAAATTGTCTTTTTTTTCTAAGTTGTATTTATTGTTTGTGTGGCTGATATTTCTATAAACATAAATACAACCAACTAACATCATGTACAATAGTAGCCTAAAACAGTGACTAAATATATATTTAACATTAACAGTCATTTAAAAAGGAGAATTCATTTTAGTACATTTTGATTTTGGAAGATAACAAAACATTTATTTTGTTAAAATAGCGTGCATTTATGAATTGTTGTTTTGTTTTTTTATTGGTGTGATGTAGTATTTTGTGTGTGTTTTGTTTTTGTTTTGTTTTAACATAAAAGGTAAAAGGAGAGAAAAGCAGACGGAGAGACAGAGGCTGACCGCCGCTATTCATTACAGTTCAGCATCATAAAAAGCTCATTTACTGATACTGAGGTTAGTGTTAATGAATGTTTCTTTTCAGAGGTGTTTTGATAGCACAATAACCCAGACTGATTCTGATTACATTATTACATCTTGCGTAATGCTTCATGAGATAGACAGCTTTTGTATTCCCTTAGAATTTTTTATTTTACCCTATAATTTACATCTTATACCTTTGCATTTTTTTGTATAGTTTTGTAACCGATTTCAGAGCTGGATGTTTGAGCAGAAACTAACTCTCTAACCAAATGTGCGGATGCAGACTTCAATACTTGAGCAAGCCATTGCAAGCATGCAGTCCTGTTGTACTTAACCTTCTGATCATGATGTCCACTTTGTTTGACAAAAAGCCTTTTTAAATGATAATGTTACAACTAAACCACCAGTTATATATATATATATATATGAAATATCTTTTAAAAGACAATATATGTAATGTTTAAGAGGTATTTTATATTTTACAATAAAGTTCTAGTTAATTAATCTGTAAAGTCAGTCTTGCTTTAATATCATTATATTTGAATTATCATTTTTTATATGTTCTGGTTTCATTTAAATTTTACATTGTTAGTAATTTTTTTTAATGTCTAGGGTTTTTGTTTTCAGTTTAATATCGGAAAGTGAAATAAAATGTTATTATGACAACTAATATATATTTATATATATTGTTATTTGCTTAACCTTTTTAAATTAAGCTGCATTACCATATTGTTTAGTATCAACAATACATACTATTATAGTTTTTGTCTATATTTGAATGATTATATTTTTTTTAGTTTTTTTTATTTTCATTTTAAACTTTCATGAATTCTTTTTTTATCATTTTATTAGTTTTTTTATGTCTAGTTTTTATATTTAATTTTTTTTAATAAAAAGTTTAGTTGTCATAATATTTTACTTTACTTAATGTTTATTTCATATGGTTTTAGTTAATAATAATATCCCTGGTACTTGTGTTATGATGTATGAAATTTCTCTTGATTGGCTAGGGTTTGCATTCACTTTTTTTTTTTTTTTTTTTTTTTTTGATGCTTGCTAAAACCCAGGCTTTTGAAAGAGTGCATTTTATATGCACGTCAGCTTTTTGATGGACCTTTTCTTTCAGGCTGATCTGAGCCAGGGTCAGAGGTGTTTCGTGTGTGTGTGTGTGTGTGTGTGTGTGTGTGTGTGTGTGTGTGTGTGTGTGTGTGTGTTTGTGTGTGTGTGTGGTGTGAGTGTGAAAAAACGAACCTGCCAGGCTTCTAACTGCTGAGACAGGTTGAGTTTCTGCTGTATCGCATCCAACAGCTGACTGTTCAAAGACATGATGTCTATCTTACACTTCGCCAGCTCCATCTCCACAGCTTTCTTCCTGTAACGGGGAAAAGAAGGAGCAAAAGAGTTACAGAACAGCATCTGAGGTTAATGTTGTGATTGGCAGAATGAGGTCACGGGTACAGGCTGTGTGCACTGATGTGTGTAAAAACTTCACGACGTCTTCTAAAAGATTCTAATCTAGCTGTATACAATTGTTAAAAATGACCATTTAAGATGTTCTCACAAGGAAAATTAGTTCATAAAGATACTAAATAATGACTTAATTCCCTTCTTAAAATAATACAAATAATTTTAGTTGTTAATGGTGTTACTTTATTGGTATGTGTAGTTGCTAACTGGGAAAAAAGTAAATCCACCATTTGAAGACTCATTCCCGTCTGTAGCTGTGCAGAATGAGTGACAAACAAGTGTGCTTGATTGTATTGAATGTGCACTTGTAATTAAAATAGTTAACTTGACATGCAGATAATATAACATTAATGAAATAAAAGGCCACTCAAGTGCACTTAAAAAAGGCAGACTCTGATGACTTTATATTTAATTAACACACTTAAGTACAGGTTCAAAATAGTCACTTGGAAAAAAATATCAAATTCAAAGTTTTATTTTAAAGTGCATTTATATTTAAGTGTTTAAAGAAGTACACTTATTTGCATTCAAAATACTTTCTAACATCTGAAGTACTTGATTATAAGTATATATATAATTTTCACTGTAGTGTTATTCAGTATTACATTTAAAGTTCATATGTGACCCTGGAGCACAAAAGCAGTCATAAGTAGCACAGGTATATTTGTAGCAGTCGCCAAAAATACATTGTATGGGCCAAAATTATTGTTTTTTTCTTTTATGCCAAAAATCATAAGGATATTAAGTAAAGATCATGCTCCATGAAGATATTTTGTAAATTTCCTACTGAAAATATATCAAAACTTCATTTTTGATTAGTAATATGCATTGCTAAGAACTTCATTTGGACAACTTTAAAGATGATTTTCTCAATATTTAGATTTATTTGCACCCTCAGATTCCAGATTGTCAAATAGTTGTATCTCGGCCAAATATTGTTCTATCCTAACAAACCATACATCAATGGAAAGCTTATTTATTCAGCGTAGAAATATGACGTATAAATCTCAATTTAAAAAAACTGACCGTTATGACTGGTTTTGTGCTCCAGGGTCACATATATATTTTAAATTTACTAATTTGCAATTTAGTAATATGTAATTACAAATATTTAAATACATGACATACAAGATTCAACACAAATTATATTCAACTATATTTTAGTTTACCATAAATGCTTGTCAATCCCAGCACACTTTAACCATATTTTAAAGGCAATAGAAGTATTTATGAAATTACATATAAATTTATAGTTATGTTTGTGTGGGTAAAAAAAGCTAGATTTAGTTTAGCTGAATTTATTATATATCTACAAAACATTTTTATGCAATTAAGTGTCCAAAAACATTACATTCAATTTATTTGCACTTACTACAGCATACTGTTTTAAAATCTATTATTTCCTTATTAACTACTCTGTTCAAAACGTAAAATGCTAAAGTGTGCTTCATTTTCACAAAGGTGTATTAAATGCTGCGGTTAAATATTTAGTGTCAGAAGTTTGTTTAAATCACTAACCTAAAATATTAAGAAAAAAAATTAATTGAAAACACCACTAATTAGCTTTAAAGGAATAGTTCACCCCAGAAATGAAATTTTGTTGAAAATTTAGTCCGAATCTCATTCTGACGGCACCCATTCACTGCAGAGGATCTATTGGTGAGCAAGTGATGCAATGCCAAATTTATCCAAATCTGATGAAGAAACAAACTCATGTACATTTTGGATGGTGAGTAAATTTTCAATCAATTTTCATTTTTAAGTGAACTATTCCTTTAAGGTAAAAGAATATATGTACTGTATATGTGTGTGTCTTACTTGGCAATGGCTTCATCTCTGTCTCGTATAGCGCTCTGTAAGTGTTCGTTGGGCTCGTGTACTTCTGCCATCGCTCTCAAGCGCTCGTTCTCCTCTCTTGAAGAAGAAACTTCCACCGAGAGCAGCGCCACCTACAGGATCCAGAGCAGAACCACAGGACAGATGAATTAATGAATGAAATCAGGTGTTTTTATACAGCGAGTGTTAATGTATGTACATGTACCTGATTATGGAGCTGTAGCACCTCTTCCTGGCTGTTGTGTGTTTTTTCCTGCTCCTGTTCGTACAGTTCTCGAAGCTCTCGCAGCTCCTCGCTCAATTTACGCACCTGCTCCTCCAGAACCTCCTCATCACTGCGCCGTGAACCCTGAATGCATGCGAAACACACGTTGAATAATAATAATGTTTGCAGTAAAGCTTGCAGATGTGCATATGATTGTTACCGTAGATTCATTGCCGTCCAGCAGGTTTTGCGTGAGTCTGCGCAGCTCCAGAAGATTAGCGTGCAAACTCCCCGTGGGGACGTCTTTAGCAGACAGGGTCTCTGAAGACTCATCCATGGACGAGTCTGTGGATAAGGCGGAGTCTGTGATGTCATTTCCTCTCAGCTGGGAGCAGATGGAGCGCACCTGACAGTAAGCCTCCCACAGCTGCAGCCGGAGCTGAAGAAAAGCGCAAACTGAATGTAATGTTCTCCAACATTTTATTGCATGTTAGTTGCAATTAAATAAAAATGTATCATAAATTCAGTTTATATTAAATGCATATAGCTGTACGTTAGAGTGCTTTTTTTGGCCCTCTTTATGTAGTATATTCATATAGTAATTTCATAATTACTTCTGTTTTCTTTGAAATTGGTTAAAGTATTGGCACTTATGATAAACTAAAATATACTTTAATGCCATTTCTATTGAAACTTACATGTCTTCATGTATTTAAATATATTAATAATTACACAGTTGTAATAATGAAGTTGCAATTTAGTACATTTAATGTATTGACTTTCACTGTAATATCAAATAAAACACTACAGGTAAAATTATAATCAAGTACTTTACATGTGCATTAGTATGGTTATTCACATCAAAAGTGTACTTTTTGAAACTTTTTAAAATATAATGATTTATAACGACATTTTAAAGTAAAACTTTCAATTTTACATTATTACAATTTGCACTTTATAAAACTTAAGTGTGTTAAGAAATAGTCATGTGTCTCTCTTTAAGTATGCTTAATTGGCCTTTTATTTCATTCATATTTTATTATTTACAAGTACAGTTTTTTAGGAATGTACTTTTACATGTGCACATTCAATACAATTAAGCACACTTCTTCTTCACAAGGCTCATTCTGCGCAGTTTGTCCTACATGTGAATGATTCCTCAAATTCTGTGGCTTGATCACAGTTGCAATTTTAATAGTAAGCATGTCACAGATTTTCAATCCGTTTCCATTCAATGTGTTTTCCAGCGTTTTGTGATTGCAGCTTTTAAAGATAATTTTATAGGCATATGTTCATGCAAAATGCAATTTCTAGTCTATGGAATATACACATATTTGGCATTAGTTATCCATGTTAAAATATTTTTAAACATGCTCTACTGTTCAAAACGTTAAGGTTAATGTTTTTTATGCTCACTAAAGTTGAATTAATTTGTTCAAAAATACAGTACAATGATAATATTGTGAAATATTATTACAATTTCAAATTAGTATTTTCTATATGAATATATTTTAAAATATAATTTATTTCTGTGATGCAAAGCTGAATTTTCAGCATCATGATTTAGCATGCTGATTTGCTATTCAAGAAACATTTCTGATTATTATCAATGTTGAAAACAGTTGTGCTGCTGCATATTTCTGTGGAAACTGATACATTTTATTTTTCAGGATTCTTTGATAAAAAATAAAGTTCTAAAGAACAGCAGTCACTTGAAATGGAAGTCTTTTGTAACATTATAAATGCCATTTTTAATCAATCCATGTGGTCAAGGATTTCTTATTGAAAAAAATAATTGAAAACTTTTGAAAAGCACAAATTACTTGTCATTTTTGTGTACAATAATCTTCAGATGATTAGTGAACGGAATGAGCGCTCTATAATTAAAACTAAAAGTTACTCAATAAGCAAACGGTGTCAGTCAGACCAGACGGTCTCTATCTGTCTAAGTGGGCGGTTCATGGCTGATGTACCTGCTCTCTCTCCTGCTCCAGCTCCTCCTGCTCCATGCTCTGCTCGATCTCACAGAGGATGCTGTGTGGGTTCGGACTGAAGCCCTGTAGACTGCGTTCCTCCGTCAGCTCCTCCAGACGAGCGCTCAGCTGCCGGTGAGACACACGCACTTCCTGCAGCTCCAGCTGACTCTGGCGCAGCTGATACGAACACACGAGAGTCAGAAAACACAGTGTGAGGGAGCACACTGGGTACAAAAACAACCCGCTTGACAAGAGATGTTTAGTTAGAAATAAACGAGCCGAACGTGACTTGTCTGTCAGTGTACATGCAGCGTCATGCTAAAGGAAGTGTGTGTCATTGTGTAAATATGCTATTCTCTGGCATTTTTGTCACCTATGATTCATTTATTCCATAGCCACAAGTGTCTGATAATAGAAATAAATCAGTGTTTGTAATGTTGTGATTCATCTCAGAGCTCAGTACTCACCGTTATGCTCTATTAGGCTGTCTATGATGCTACATTAATCTCTTTTTACTTACATGGTATCTGCAGTTTGTTGTTTATGATGAGAGAATTCGCGATAGTGCATTAAAACTCTGATGTCTTCAGCGCTGACTAATCTACATGCCTCTGATTGGTCTTTGCGTTTCTAAGCTCAACAGAAACATGTGATTGGTTTTTATTCTTAGAGTTGCAAATAACAACATGTAAAAAGAAATCTGATGCAATGTGTGCAGCTTTAAATGTAAAGACGCTTTGCATTTTAACATTTAATGTTAATCGCGATATTAATTTTAATCGCGATTTTAATTTTTCCCCACAACTCCTGTTAATTCCCTACTCTGGTGCACAATATATATATATATATATATATATATAATATATATATATATATATATATATATATATATTATATATATATATATATATATCTGAAGCTGTCAATAAAAGATTATTGGAGTATGTATTATAAGTAAGGAAATATTCTTTCTTTGTCTTTCTACTTAGGAATTTAATTTAGTGTGTTGCTTGCCATTTTTTGTACTTATTTGTGAAATTTAAGAGTGATTTCTGAGTGAGAATTTCTATGCCAGATTTTTTCAGTGTAGGACTGGAGTTTCATGTTATTGAACATCATTTTAAACGGTTTTGTATAAAGTACTATTCATTTCTTTAGAGGTCAATCTCTTTTAATGGGGAAATAAATGACTTGGATGCTTTCTAAAGAACAGTATGTTCTGCAGATCTTAAACTGATGAACTGGAGGCCATCCAGCAAAACAGGAATAACAGTGAATCAAACAATCAAAACACTGTTTCTCTAACAAAACAATGGACTGCTAATCTCTAATAACACTGAACTAAATGGAGAAAGAACAAGAATGACTTCTGTGGAATCACTTTTTTTGTTCGTTTTTCTCGCTGCAGCGTTTATCTGCTGAGTTTTCAATGGTTTCCTTTCATTCAGAATCACAACAGTTTCAGGTACATACTGTTCAGCTGGCTTAATAGCTTTTTATAATGTATGAATGGACATATGAATGGCTGTACCTGAAAGAATTAACCTCCAAATCAAAAAAGCTAATTAAAAAATTATATTTTGCTAAAAGACAAATGAAGCCTATTTTAGGACCATTAGGATTTTTAACATTATTGCATTATTGCATGTAGATAATATTAATTAAACTAATTTATTTATAGCATTTTTGTATTGCATTTGATTTATCCTCAACTTAATAAAAAAAAAAAACTCATTACTCTGTCACTGTCACATTACTTTAAGAAACATTTTGAAAATAAAAATAATTACCAAAAAAAAAAAAAAAAATAAAAAAAAATATATATATAGATATATATATATATATATATATATATATATATATATATTGTTGAATTATAGTAATGAGAATTTGAGGAGAAGGTGTTTAGGTAATATAAGTAAAAAATAATTGAAAATATATTTCTGTGAATATATTTCATATATTTTGGCCATTATTTTTATATTTTTAAAAAATATCTAAAAATGTGTTGTTATTGTTTTTGGCCTTTAAGCAAAATTTTATTTTATTTTTTTTTTCTTCATGTTTGAAGCATAAATATTTTGAGTTATCGATGGCATGAATACTTATTGATTTCCAATACATATATACAGCACAGTTTTACTTCCCATGTTTTTTTTTGCTTATCAGTGTTCAGATATGTACTAAAAAAAACAAGACAAAAGTACTAATTAATAAAAAGTTTCCATTTGTTTTGCAGCGTGACGTCCGCTCACCTGTAGGTCCTTCTGGTGACACTGTTTCTCCAGGACCAGCGTTCGCTCTCTCAGCTCGTCCACCGTGTGCTGCAGCTGCTCGTTCTCCTCCAGCATTGCATTCACGCGTCGCTCCAGTTCCTGCTTACGTTCTGACAACATCTTTATCTGCACAACGAGAGCGGGAAAAACACCAGGTTACTGACATCAGCATTATACAGCTTCAGTCTCTGATTCAGACCAAAACATCTGCAAACGTTACAAATGAGAATGAATCACAATATATCTGAACCTTTATCAGGTTTTCAATAAAAACTCAAGTGTGGTTTAGTGGATTAGTTTAATATCTCCTGTAGTTGTAGGAATGCGGTGTTGCCAGGCATCGGTAGGGAGTCACTAACACCTCCATAGTCAGGAATGTGCTCTTGATAACTGGGAATATATCAAAACAACCCCTAGAAAATGCTATTGCTCAGAGGCTGCCCTTTCACAGTTTAGAAAATCTGATGAGTTCTCAGTTTTTTTCTTTAGCAATCATGCATTTAGTACATGCTTTAAAGGAATAGTTCACCCAAAAATGTCAATTTGCTAAAAGTTATTCACTCTCTCAGGCCATCCAAGATGTAAATTTAGTGAAATGTGGCATTGCATCATTTGCTCAGCAATGGATGCTCTGCAGTGAATGGGTGCCGTCAGAGTGAGAGTCCAAACAGCTGATAAAAACATCACAATAATCCACAAGTAATCCACACCACTCCAGTCCAGTCCATCAGTTAACATCTTGAGAAGAAAAACACTGTGTGTTTGTAAGAAACAGAACCATCATGAGAACTTTAAACCTATAATTTCCAGCTAAAATATGAGTCCATAATCCACAATAACGCCTCCTCCGGTAAAAAAGTCTGTCTCGTCTGAGAAATCTGCACAGATCAAGCCCTGTTTAAAAGGATAAACAGCTCTAAACAAATATATGAGTGGATATTGATGTGAGAGAGAATAGGAGATGGACTTTTCACTGGAGGAAGCCTTATTATGAATTATGGATATTTAGCTGGAAGAAATGGTGTGAAGTTAAATGATGGATTTGTTTCTTACAAACACAGGGCTTTTGTTTCACAAGATGTTAACTAATGGACTGGGGTGTGTGGATTATTGTGATGTTTTTATCAGCTGTTTGGACTCTCATTCTGATGGCACCCATTCACTGCAGAGCATCCATTGATGAGACACTGATGCAATGCCACATTTCTACAAATCTGATGAAGAATCAAACTCATCCTAATCTTGGATGGCCTGAGGGTGAAGACATTTTCAGCAAATTTTCATTTTTGTTTGAGTTTTTTCTTTAAGGCTTCTCTAAAATTTCTTGGAGAAAATAAAATGGGTTTTTAAAATGAGTTCTTGACCTAGATCTGCTAACCTAGTTAACCAGCACCGAGGGATTCTCTGTGATTAACCGTATGCTGCACCTTCCTTCAGAACCACTGGACGTTTAACGCATATGTCTGCTTCTCTTGAAATGTTTATTTTAAAACAGCTGATTTCGACAGCGACACTGGTGTATTTATGTTCCGGTCGGCTCAGAAGCGTCATGGATTGGAATAGACTCCCGTTTCTTTCTGTTTGGCACTGACTGCAGTTTCGGGAACACCCAGACATTGCAGCATTTGCTCTTAAAATAGAACAGAATAGAACGTTTTCCCTGCTCAATTACAGCTCTAGTACACACTCCACATGGGAGTCTCGCTACTGAAGCACCTTTACATCTACATCTAGCTGTTATATTAAGCGTTGAGTTTTCTCCCATTCATTCTTCTATCAGAGACCTGTCTTCGCTTCTTTATACAGTATGTGGTCAGTTGCAGGGTTGGACATTAACAGTGGCTGGAGGCAAAAATGCCACCAAAATGAACAAAAATGCCCTCCAAATGATAGATTCTTGGGCAAAAATTGCTCCTGCACTATTGAACTAAACTGATTATTTATATTACGGTTATATAACGTTTACATTACGATCTGCTCATGTAGCATCCAGGTTTATTATAGTTAACTAAAATGAAAACTTAAAAAAAAAATGTAACTTGTGATAAATCAACATCAACTGAAATAAAATACAATTAATTTAGTTTAACTTTATATAACTAAAAATAAAACTAAAATTTAAATAAATATATAGTTAATTATAATTATATAATTAATTATTTTAAAAAAATTATTCATTTACATGGACATACAGTATATAAAATAAACAAAAACTTATATAAATGACAAAAACACAACAAAATTACTTAAATTAAATTAAAATGAAAACTAAAAATTATATAAAAATAAAAACTTAAAACTGAAATATTAATTTTGGACATATATAAAATAAACAAAAACGACTAAAAATGACAAAAAAGACTAAAATTAACTTAAATTAAAATACAGTATTGCATGCCAACCATTTAATTTGATTGATTACACTTTATGTAGGCTATTTAATAATCTCATATCTTTATGCAGCTGTTGTGTGAATACATTTCTAGCACTTTCAAGCAGCATTAAATATACAAAAATGTGAATGTACAAAAATCTCTTCTGGTCCACCTTCGGAATATAAGGATGACTTTTGTTGATGTTTATTTTACTGGTAACACTAGTATTCTGGATTAACTGACTGAATTTAAATATCTGTCATAAAAGACAACACAGATGCATTTAATAGGATAATTATAAAAATTGCCCTTATGAAGGTTAAAAAAAGGTAAAAAAGTTGATTTCTGGCCGGGGTCTGTAGTGATGGAGGGAGAGTTGAAGTGATCCTGTAAATCAGCTCTGATCTGGACCACTAATCATCTGACTAATTACCCTCCGTCTGTGAGCAAAGCCTGATACTGTAACCTCCAGAGACTCGTCTCAGTACTGTGTGCTTCTCGTTATTCTGACTTCTGAATATCTTCTGTGGCAGTACCATGATTCAGTGAAATATCAGATGATATTATCAAGGTCCTTTTATATGCAGTACGGTCCAAATATTTGGGACATTTACTTTTTTAATATTTTTTTTAATAACTGGAGAATTTGTAATAATAAAAAAGTATTTCTCATTTATGATTTTATATTTAATAACACATTTTTAAATCATAATATTTAAAAATGTAATATAATTTGTGAACGTATTTAATTTCAGTTAAATGAGAAAAAGTATAATAATTTTAACTCGTGGCCTAAGGTCTTTAAACCTGATAATAGACCTGTATCGTGTTGTTTAATTACTAATGTTCCCATTCAGGCACAAAAATGCTAAAATATATTTCAAATATATGTTGTGAACAATGTGGCTTTATGAAATATATTTTTCAAATATCATCTTCAAATGCCAAAATATATTGCAAAATATACTTTGAGGAGGAAGAAAACACATTTCCAATCTTATAAAACATTCTGGGTAAATGCAATATTTTACAACTACTGTATATATTTTTGACAATATGAAATCGATGAAAAATATATAAGTAACTAAAACTTATTAAAAAATATATACATTAGCAATATATTTTGGCAATTTTTCATATTTTGAAATATATTTAAAAATATATGTGAAAATATATAATTTTTGTGGTATGAGTTTTCAGTAAAAATATATAGAAATATATTTAATTTCAATTAAATAAGAAAAAAATGGAAGCATTTTAATTAATACAATGGTGCTGTTTGTTTATAGGCTTGTACAGTGTTGTTTAATTGTTACTGTGCTTCAAATAATACCATGATATTACCATCATAGTAATGTCCAAATCTATGGTATATTGTTATGGTAAAGCCATAGAAGAGAGATCATGTGCTTTATCTGAGCTACATGGCTATATATCATTATCTGTCATGTCATTATATTATAACGCTCATATTCCAGTGCTCTGTAATGAGATTTGGTGTTGGAACATGCAAGAACAGTGGATTTCTCCTTCAGTCACGTGATGGGAGAGCTGTTTGATCAATATTTGTTATTTGATAGGGCTGAATATTGTTGAATTCTCAGTATCTGACATCTCTCATATGTTTCAGGATCAGTGAGCAGATGGGAGAAGTCAGCACATAAGCGTTAAGATTGCTTTTAAGAGTGGAAGGTTTCAGTTTTTCTTCCAAACATATCTGGCTAAGATTGAAAGGATTCTGTGTTTGTAAAAGTCATATTAAGTCCTGAATTGACTTTATGCAGTCATTCTGTATTAGAAGAAGAAACCCACCTTTAGATCTACACTTTTTACAAAATATAACAAAATACAGTTGATGTGAAATGACCACGTGCAGGACAAAACCAGATAGTCATGCAGTAGATGTGGAGAGGATTGTTTTTTTGGTACACTTATATTATTTTATATATTTATTTTGATTTATTTTGATTCTTTTTTATTTTTATCCTTATCGTTTTCTCCTGAAATCTACAGGAATGTTTAGAATATTTCTTGAATACTTTAGTGTTTCATGGTCATTTTCCAACTCTAAATCAGGCCAATTTTGGTACTGTACCTTTAAGAATTCTCAATATAAATGATATAATGTCACTCATCAGGCCGGTCCAAATTGCTGGATAATCAATAGGTGTTAATATGTACATGTTCCAAAACCTAGTGAGCTGCTTTGTTGTCTGTATTGTCTACATAGGCAGCGGTCATCTAAGGGAGCATCCTGAAATGAAATAAATGACTGATCTGGGTTTTGTTTCTAAGCTAATGATGCAATTCTCTAAAAAGCATAAAAACACACTGCAAAAATGATTTATTTGATTAGTATTTTGTCTTGTTTTCCTGTATAAACAATATTAAATCAAAATACATTTTAGCAAAATAAGCAAAATTACTTATGATATAAAGCCGGTATTAAGATATTTTCTGTAAAAAAAATAAAAATAAAGAAGTGCATTTGTGCTAAATAAAAATAAATAAATAAATAAAAATCTGACAGTGGGGTAAGAAACATAAACTTAAGGGAAAATAAGATTATTTTTATCACCCCATTTGTAGATTTTTTTCCTTGTTTTAAGCAAAAATTCACTTAATTTTGATTCATTTCCTCAAGTAAATGTACCTTGATTTAAGAATGTTTAGATATTTAAAAATACTGATTAAGAAAATACTTTTTTTTTTTGCAGTTTACATCACAGAAACATACCCATATAAGGTAAAACAGTTTATATTTAATCACATTAAACTGTTTTAATCAATACTTTTCAGTACTGTATGACATTATAAGTTTATAGCTAATATTCCTCTTGCCATTTTGGATAAATGGCAACACTAAATTTGCAAAAAAAAAACAAAAAAAACTGCTGTCTTGCGAAAATCATAAGAAGCTTTGATGCTTAAAATAAAATAAAAAAGAACTGAAATAAAATAAAAATATAAAAACATACAAAGCTAAAATAACTAAAATAAAGATAAAAAGATAAAAAATTATACAAAAACAAAGCTAATAAAAAATGGATATTATTAAAATATTAACTAAAATTAAAATCATAATGGAAAATACAAATCAAAATGAATTGGAAATATGTGACCCTGGAGTACAAAGGCAGTCTTAAGTCTCTGGGGTATATTTGTAGCAATAGCCAACAATACATTGTATGGGTCAAAATTATTGATTTTTCTTTTATGCCAAAAATCATAGTAAAGATCATGTTCCATGAAGATATTTTGTAAACTTCCTACCGTAAATATATAAAAACTTAATTTTTGATTAATAATATGCATTGCTAAGAACTTCATTTGGACAACTTTAAAGGCGATTTTATCAATATTTAGATTTTTTGTACCCTCAGATTCCAGATTTTCAAATAGTTGTATCTCGGCCAAATATTGTCCTCCTAACAAACCATACACCAATGGAAAGCTTATTTATTCAGCTTTCAGATGATGTATAAATCTCAATTTTGAAAAATTGACACTTAAGTCTGGTTTTGTGCTCCAGGGTCACATATTATGCATATATATGATTTTATTCTAGTTCGTTTTAGTCAGTACTCAAGTAACAGTAGCAGGTCACTATGTTTTGGAGTTAATCTACAGATCCACATTTTTCTGGATTGTGTTGATTGAGATTTGAAGATTGAAGCTTTGTTTTGTTCTGAACAGACCAGCGACATGAATGTGTCCAGTGATGACGGCCTGTGAAACTCACGCTGTCACAACAAAGACGCCAGCCAGGAGCCAATTACACGGCCGTCTTTCACTGATGAGTTCCTGTAGAGGCCCACATTCACTTTGTGCAGCTGTTTTGATGCTCAGAAGTGACATAAAGCCATGGGGATATGATCGCACAATGAGATCATCACATCACAAAACCAACATGCAGAAAAGAGGAAGCGCTTCATGAGCACTTACTTCAAGCCCTTGCTGTTTAGTGCAGGAAACAAATCATAATTTGAGGAAGGAAAACGGAGGAGAGCTTATTTTGAAATATATATATCTTGGTGTCATGACTCACTGCAAATAAGAGAGTCCACATCCCATAATGCCTCACCTCGGCTTGTAGGGTCTCAAGGCGTGTCATGTGCTGGTTGGTGGAGATGCTTTTCTCTTTGAAATCATCCCGTAAAGAATGGACCTGAGTAGACAACTGTTTCTCCACCTCGGCGGCCTGTGAACACAAACACAGACATTTAAATCAGATTCTTACAGATATTTAATCTATACAGGCTACTTCATGCAGTTAGTTCAGTATACTGTGCATAGTATGCAGATGGTCTGTATGAATGGAGCACTGCTACATTTGTCAGTAAACTGTACAACCAGCACACCAGCTGATATTTTGGATAGCATATTACTGTACTGCACTTTGGTTGCCAGTATGTGACAAACTGTGTCCCACAATGCAATGGGCTTGACCTTTTATTTACAGTCTGAAAAATGAACTGAGGGATTGAAATCTTTTCAGGAGGATATCAACATATGGAATTATTATTATTTTAATTTTTTTTATTAGATACTGAACTGATTCTATAGTCATTTTTGAGCTCTTCATTAATTTATAAATTCAGTCAGTCATTTCTTTCTTTCTTTTTTAACAAACTTACTTTACTAGCTACACAGCTGATACTATGGGTATTCTTCCAGTCACTGGATTTATTCATTTGTTTATATTAATTCATTCATTTATTTTATTGTATTTAATTACTGTATTTATGAGTTTCAAAATCAAGTTTACAGGCAGATAGTATACAGTAGGTGTTTTTAGAGCCACTAGATTTAACATTTAGACCATTTTTAGTCTTTTAACTGGGATTTGACTATTTAACTATTTTATTTTATACTTTATTTTTTTTTTACATGATTTAACAACAGATGATACTCTGAGCATTTTAATTAATAACTATTTTATTATATATATATATATATTCTTTTCTTTCTTTCTTAAAGAAAAATCACATTTACAATGTTGGTGCAATAGGCGTTTTTGGGCCACTTGATTTAACAACTTATATTTTTATTTAAGGAATTTTTTTATTTGATTAAATATTTATTTCATTTTATTTGTTTATTTTTTACGTTATTATATTTTTACAGAAGGTTTACAAGGTACTAGGCTACTTTGAAAGTTTTCAGTCACTGGATTTAACTATAATTTTATTTTATATAATTTTTATTTTATTTGTTTGTTTTGTTTTGTCTTTATTTATTTTGACAAAATCAGGTTTACAAGGTACTCAGCTGATACTATGGGTGTTTTTAAAGAAATTAGTATCATTAGACAGTGCAGATATTCCACTGTTTTCTGTCTGTAAAATAATTTTGCTAGTTTTAGACAACAAAGCCTAACTGCTTCATAGCTGTTACATGAATCAAGCTGATCTGTAACCTTTTGACTTCATAATGTTACTGTAGCATAGACTTTATTTTTTTCTTTAACAGTTTAGCACCTCTATTACTGAGAGAAGTTAGTTGTATGTCAGTTTCTTTTTAAAGGTCATGCAATGATGCAAAAATGCATTTGAAACACTCACGTGAAGATCTGATCGATCACGTTATATGATTTCACACAGAAATGTATTAAAAGAGAGGCGAAGCCTGTTGTTGCCCCAATAATCTATGAGCGTGAGTCATTTTGCAGAACAACTCCACCTACCCACATACACACACACACACACACACATGCTCATTGATCACACTTGGCATTTGGGAGCGTCTGTAGAACGTTCCAGCAGAGATCCTTGTGTTTTTCCGAGCCGATTGGACGGCTGCGATCAGGCCACTGCAGCTGTGAGAAACACTCATTACCATCAGCCAGACTGCAGTCGCTAAACTGACTCGCATCATCTGTGACTGTCGCCATGGAAACCCCAGAGTCTTCGTGTTCACCGTGACGTATGAAAACAACAAGGAAACTCACGTCTGAACATAAACATAAATAAATAAAAATGGTTTAGAGTTTTCTTTGAAATTTTTCATTCAGAAATTGCTAGTAAATGTAAAAATGAATTACATAGAAATAACAATTAACACTGAATTGTAAAGTATTTTCTTGCAAAACGTATTTCAATAATCTTTATTTTTTTATTTTTTTTAAAAAGTTTTATTTTTTGCAGTGTAGCTGTTTTTTTCTAACAGTACGTCTAAGTTATAGATTCCTATTTAGAACTCTATTTATTCACTTGTATATCTGTGATGTGATTTTTCATGAGGGTTTGAGTCGTGCATTTCCTGGCAGGATGAATCTCCTGATTAAAGAGAATAGTCTTTCTAAAATAATACTTCAGAAACGTCACCCATCTTGACCTTGGATTACACGTTCTGTTGCTGCAGATAAAGACTGGTGCCAGATAAAGAAATGTTATAAGTAGCAGGTTTTCACTTGTAGAGCCCTGAATCAGATTGCTGAACTTCTCATTAGTTTGATATTGTTTCAAATTTATGCCACAAAAAAATAAAATAAAATGAATAAATCGTCATGAAGTAATCACAAGAGAAATTTGAAGGAGTTCAAGTGAAGCTGTTATCTGTATTTACTGTGATTTGTTCTGTTGACAGGTGCAAGCAGAGATGACTGAAGTTTTTCAGGAACAGGGAGCTTATGTCTCACAGAAATACCAGAAAATCTACCAGAAAAACAATCAAATGTCACTTCCTGTTTATCTTTACAAGGTTAGTGATTTGATTTGATTATTATTATTTTTTAAGTTTTCCAGCTAACAAAAATTATTTAAGAATATTTTTCTAACATTCCCATTAAGTTATAATTATTTTTTTTTTCCTGAATGTTTTTTAAACGTTCATGCATCCACATTTATAACATTTTAAAAATTTAAATTCTTTATAAGAATGTTAAGGGAACATTCCATGTTATCATTTTTATCATTATGGGAATGTTACTTTTAAATGTTTTCTGAACATTCTGAAAAAACTTATAACACTGTTTCAGAAAGAAAAAACATTCCATGAATGATGTATAAATAATATTTTTGTGCTCACATTTTGAGAACATTATTAAAAAGGTAACACTTTACAATAATGTTCAGTTTCTTAACTATATTTAATGAATAAACTAACATTAACTAGCAATGAGCAATAAAATTGTCACAGTAATCATTCATCTTTATTAACATTAGTTAATAAAAATACAGCTGTTCATTGCTAGTCCATGTTAGCTCAGGTCCATTAAATAACATTACTAGATAAAACTTTTAATAATGTATTAGTTACTAAGATTAATAAATGCTTTAGGAGTATTTTTCATTGTTAGTTTATGTCAACGAATGTAGTTAACTAATGTTAACGAATGGAAACTTATTGTAAAGCATAACTTTGAACAACATTCTTATTAATGTTACTGTAACATTTGTTCATAACCTTGAATGAAACTTGCCAGAATTGTTTAAGAACATTTAGCGTTGCATTTAACTGAGAGAAAAGTGATTGAATAAATATAGTTGTATTATTTTATCTGTATTATTTTATGTCTACAAGGTTATTGATTTGATTAACAAAAAAGTTTTTTTCTTTTTTTAAATGAATCTTTTTCTATAAATGTTTTTTTCTGTCGAAGATAATATTATAGGGATGCTACTTTTAAATGTTCTGTGATCGTAACATTTGAAAAATCTTTCAGGAGAAAAAAACATTCCATGAATAATGTATAAACAATCTTTTGAGAACATTATTAAAAACCACATAATATTTGTTCATAACCTTTCTAGAACATTCTGAGAACGTTCCCTGTTGCATTTAACTTAGATTAAATTACTTGCTCAGATTTGCTCTTTCATAGCTCAAGAGACTAAAATGAGTTCACAGTTTTATTTTACTTAAGATTTTCCTTTTATTTTATGTTATTGTTAAAAAACAGATGCAAATGAGCCAATAGTTCTCATACAATGTGAATATAGAGTTAAAAATGAACATACATCAGCAGCTCAGAGCATCTGGAAGAAGTTGAGGAGAAATGTTTGTTTTGATCACAAACTGGTATCTGGAAAAAGTATTTTCCCAGGAAGCAACGGATTTAATCAAACATCTCTAGTGAATCTTAATTGGGATTTTCTTTCCCACAGGATCTAATATCATTCATGACGGCACTAAAAGCTGAAGCGTAATTACATCTGCATCACCTTCACGAATGATACTAATCAAAAAGCCATTAGTCATTTTGGTGGCTGTCCATTCAACAGTGTTATTTCAGCGTGAATCATGTCTGAATGTGGGCGGGAGTGAAGAAGGGAAGCTCTTGCTGCTCAACATGACCCGCGGCTCACATGCCAGCCGTTTTTATTGAGCCACAGGTGCGTCACGTGGAGCGTTGTGTTGGATCGGTGAGGTTGCGTGTTCATTTATGATCCTGCTTCGAACAAAAAAAACACTAATTACAGTTAGACAGTATACAGAATTTCAAATGCAGGTTCACAATGTCTCTGCACTTTAATAGTCATAGGTTCCACATTGTGGGGGGGTTTGGAAGGAGGAGGAATCACGTTTCCATGGTAACACATGGAATTGAACATAACATTTGGGGTTGCCATAGCGATATGTGGGAATAGTGTTTGGAGTTGATGATTTCCCTTAGTCATACTGTCAGAGGAGGAAACCTGTGACATTTCTGCAGCATAAACTGAAGACACTCAGATGAAATAGGGTTAAAATACTTTTCAGTAACCCCAGCAAAAGCTATACGATAAAACACAACAGTTTTCTAGATAACTAGTGCTGTCTAAGGCAAGCATGACTAGGATGTGCTAGGGATGTGATCAAACCTATAACATTCATTTTACATTAACCGCGAATGGATCAGATGCACACTTCACTAGTGAGGGCGGTTTGCAGCTGGCCTTTCACAGTTGTTCACAGTTTTAAGTTAAGGTGAACCCGTATAACTGTCTTTCATAAACAACAGCCATACCTGTTTAACCATAACAACTTAATGAGCAGGAGAAAATAATATACCCGCTCATAAGTGTAATCGTGCTGCATTGCAATGCACTCAGAAGAGGGAGCGCTCATTCTTAAAGGGGCCACATCTCTATTTCACTCGTTACCGTGGTTCAGCGATGGTGAAGAGTTTATTATGAAAGTCATGTTTAGTGATAGTTTAAAGATAATTAATCATTAATTAATTTAAAATATAAAGATACTACTACTAATAATAATTTCCAATCAGTAGCCCATGTACAGTACAATGTAGCTAATAGTAGGACACACCTAAACTGGAATTTACTATTAGTGTATTAATTTGGGCTTACAGCAATTATAGTACTTTCATGGAGTGTAGCAGCAGTATCATTGAATTCAGTTTGCGTTATTAGCGAATTGTTAATAGCAGTATGCATAGCAAATCAAGTCAAATTATTACTGTTGTTTAAAGCAGCGGCAGCAGAAAGTATCTGGTTGCATGAAATTTCAGTGATAATACATGGGGTAAGTAACTCTTAAAAATTGAAATAGGCTTTTATTGAAAATAAACGATGGTTGCTTGACAAGGCCGTCTTACCTTAGACGTATTATGCGCCAACATGCGGTTGTATCATTCTCTTCTCTTTACTGTTATCACCGGTATATTGTCAAAATGTCTAATTCTAACGTTTGGTAATATTTCTATTCAAAATCATGATTCCTCGATTTCTAAAAAATAAAATCGTGGCAAGACATTAAATTAATATTAATTGATCAACTTGGTAAAACTGCCCAGCCCTAGTCTCTTGCATGGATTTATTGATCGCCATGCATGCATGTGGATCTCTTGCTTGTATTTGTGGATTGTCGTGCACATGTGGATCTCTTGTGTGCATTTGTGGATTGTCGTGCACATGTGGATCTCTTGTGTGCATTTGTGGATTGTCGTGCACAGGTGTGGATCTCTCGCGTGCATTTGTGCATTGTCATGCATGAGTGTGAATCTCTTGTGTGCATTTGTGGATTGTTGTGCATGCGTGTGAATCTCTTGTGTGCATTTGTGGATTACCATGCATGAGTGTGGATCTCTTGTGCACATTTGTGAATTACCATGCACGTGTGTGGATCGTATTTGTTTTCACTCCATACATCAACTGTGTAGCAACCCCTGGCAATATAATAACGTCATAGTATTTCCAATTGTTTTACTGGGTTCTTAACTTGACTCAAATCATACATCCCAGCAGGGATCAGAGATTTTCTTCTTCTTCTGAAAGCTGTATCAGTGCTCCTGCTGTCTGAGCACAGCATCAGTGCACTGTGCTGATCCCATGACCTGTTACTGATGATTCATTTTCAATGCAGCGTACCAGTGAAGATATAATCATTGCAATCACTTATTAAAGGCTCAGAATCACCCCATCTTGGTAATGAAATGTAGGTCTATTTTGTTGTAACCTCCCCAAGCCCAACCCTTCTCTCTAAACCTTTGTAATGTAATTAGTGAAATGCTTTTCTCTGATCAGATTAGGCTGCTGGGGTTCAGGCGTTTTTGACAACCCCTTGCTTCCAGACAGACATGTGTCTGTGCAACAGAAAGCATCTGTCCAACACAATATGTTCGGTACATTAGCTAAACATTTATGCTGTCTGTATTTTCTAAGCTTTACCTACTAGCTGATCTATTTCATTATCTTATGTTGTCACTGTATGGCAAGCTGTTTTAACATTTAATCCTTAAAACGCACTAGTATCTAGGTAATGCTACAGGTACTTATTTGTAAGCTACTAGTATCTATTCCATTTAGTACTAGTGTTTCTACTAGTTACTAGTGCTTAGTCTTTAGATACTAGTAACTTTTTAAAGGCAGCAGTATAATATACAGGGGTAGGGGTGTCTCAATTCTCTTTTGGTTGGAGGGGTAAGAGTAAGGCGAAGGGCCAGGTAGCCCTTCAAACGTAGATTTTTCGGAACCACACTTTAAACGAAGGGGTATGAATTATCTCAGCATAAACCGACTACAGTGGCAACATGGCTGCCCGAGCGAACAAAAAGACCCACAAATGTCAGCAATTATTGACGTTAATAAAAATTTTAATGAGCATAAATCATTTGTTTTATGTTACATTCAATCATGTGTTCATATTTACGGTGATGTTATTCAAAGAAATGTTCACAAAAAAATTGCTAAAGTTTGCTAACTTCATATCATTACAGACTGCACGATACAACATATTTTCATGTCTGATCAGGGCTATAACCGCCAAATATATTGAAGGGGGCTATAGACCCCCCAATAATTAGAAATTGCTATACTATTTTCTCAAATATTGCCAATTTGAGAGAGAGTAAGATAAAAGTTGTGTGTATGTGTGTCTGTGCGTCTCGCTTTTAATGAGTGAGTTTACAGTGTTATTAGACTTTAGCCATGTATCTAATTATAAGAGGGTTAAATAATAGCCATTTTATCATCTCGTTGCAGGAATATTTAATGTAGCGATTCAGTTTTTAAACTGTTTTTAATAAAAGTTGTGGGGCAGTGTTGACAAGTTTCTTTGCTACTGGATGTGTGAGCTGCACAATCTCTGATATGTGTGTGTGTGTGTGTGTGTGTCAGTAAGCAGCGGATTAATATAGAACAGTAATTAAAGGCTCTAATGTACACCAGCACACCAGTGTAGGTGTATAGGAAGATGACGTATGATGACGTGTAACGGTATAGTAGTGGTGTCCCAATTCTTAAGGAAATATTTTCACCCCTACCCCTTGACACTCTGTTTCAAGGGACAAGGGGAAGGTGTAGGCTTAGGGGTACAAAATAGAATTGGTATTGGGCCTAAGTAGTATGTATTACAAAAGTGACTAGTATCTTTTTAAATATTACTAGTAAGTATTTATAAGATAATCACATATATATTTATTAAATACTGTTACTTTACATTAGATACTAGTACCTATTTAATAGATACTAGTAGGTATTCATTACGTACTAGCACTTATTTGACACTAGTATCTTTTGTAATTATTACTAGTAAAAAATCTTATTACACTATACTATTTTATTATACACAGCTGCTTTTTTAAAAACTTGTCTGGAGAGTTAGAATCACCACTTTAGAGTTCAATTAAAAATATTACTAGTTAAATAAAAAATGACTAGTAACATTTGGAATGAGTACTAGTGTCTAATGTAAAGATGCAAAGATCTATAATAGGTAATAGTACCTAATGAGTAACTACTAGTTATGTACAAAATGTACTAGTTACTATTGGAAGACATACTAGTCAAAACCAAAGTACTAGTAATACATTTAATAGTTAGTAGTCACTATTGAAATAAGTGTTGAAATACTAGTAACCAATTAATAAGTACTATTATATAATATTCAGTACTAGTATTAATTGATAGGTACTAGTATCTAAGAAATTAGTAATAGTATCTAATACTAAGTACTAGTATCTATTTAATATGTACTAGTATGTTTGAAAAGGTACTATTAGCTAAAGAATAATCACTAGTAGCTAATAAATAAGCACAAAGTACTTAACACTACTTTTATATCTTGTAGTTTTATATGTTATAAAACATTAAACACATACTGGCATTGTGAGACATTTAGACAATGAAATTACACATATTTCAAAATGTTTCACCTGATTTCATACATGTAGTCAGGAATTATAGTTAGTAAAATGTGAACTAGTTATGTCACAATAACACAATAACAACAGATGCATGTAATCTTAGGCTACTCATCAGAATGATATTCTCCACTGGATCTAGCTGTGCGACGCATTGCTTTGTGTTCTTTTTCTTAGGTAAATTTTGGGTCCTCAAACAAAAAGTAACCGGGATGAGCTCTTCACGTTGATGTTTAGAATCTAAAATGTGCGATTGGCTCATAGGCATGATCGCATTAGAGATACTGACTTGAGATGGGAAAACTGGACATTGTGTTGGTTTTATATGGATTACTTTAACAGAGAATATTTGTTTTGGACATGACATTTAAAAGTAGACATTTCAAGCTTTCTATACATATATTTATCATGTCTTTGAGGCAAGTATTCACTGAGATTCAAGTTGTTTTATTTACGTGTCTATGAAGACAGGTGACAGAGACAGAAACAGAGTGCACCCTGTTTATTTACTTTATTTTACAAAAGGTTACAAAAGACTATACACAAATAAAAGTAGAGCCTTTGCCATTTCAAATGATACTTTATTCTTATCTGTACGATCAAATATGAAAGAGTATTTTTAATACTTTTCGCGGTCATCAAGAAAATACGAGACAGGCCCCACCAGTGCAGGCTTCGACCCAGGTTGGTTATTTGAATAGATACTAGTAGCTAAAATAAATACTAATATCATGAAAAATAGATACTAATAAGTTTTATAGATAAAATGGCTTGCCATAGTCACAGTCTCTCCAAAAGAAAATGTTATTGCTCTAATGTTTTATTTATGTCAACTTTGTTTCAGACAGTTCTTCTAAAAGACCACTGAGAGAAATAAAAATTCAATTGTTGCATATATTATAAATACACAACTATAAAGTCATATTGAAAAAAATCATTTCAGTTGCTCTTCTGAAACTCTTTGAAGAAAACAGCTGAGATATTAATGAGACCTCATTTGTGATTTTCTTTTCTTCAGGTTGTTTTTGTTGTATATGTAAGTCATTACACAGTTCTTGCTGTCCTCTCTTGCTCTGTTTCAGTTGACTTGATGTAATATTGTTGGTAAAGAGGATCTGGATTAAAGCCTAATCCCACCTGAGTTCACCCATGTGTCTCTCTGCCTTATGTCACTTCCTGTTGCTTGTCCCACAGAAGGAAGGTCATCTGAGTCTGCAGCTCTAGATCCATTAGCAGATTTCTCAAGCCCATCTAGTTATCTCATATTCAGAGCCTCTTTCTTGCTTTAGAGAACATCACTGTCAGCAGCCGACTAGCTTAATTACATTTAAAAATTTTATTGCAGTACATTTACTGCAAGTCGTTTGCTTATATTTTGCTGGATTATATGACCATGTGGTCAAGATTTGATTAGTTTGTTCTAGTAGTTAGATGATAAATGTCATATACACCATTTAGATTTTAAAAAGGCTTAATTGAATCCCATTTAAAAATATGCTGTATTTTGAAATGGGTTAAAATTGGTTGCTAAAACTAAAACTAAAAGGGGGGGGGGGCATTTCAACAAATCGATACATTTTTGTTGATTTGTTGAAATAAAATAAACATAAAAGCTTAGACGTACATTTCAGTTAGTTGCAAATACAAATAGAAATGTTGAAAGTTTATAGTTGAAATACAAAAATAATTAAATAATAATAGCTCAAATAAATAAATGCAATAAAATAAAAATAAAACATACTAAAAACTGTAAAACAAATACAAACACAAATTACTAAACTTTAACCACAAATGAAATTAAAACAGAAAATAAAAAAATACAAATAATTTCAAAATATTATTAAAAACTATAATTATTATAATTACTAAACTAACATTAGGTATTGGTCAGCCAAAATAAATTAATGAGTCTTCAGTGAGTCTTCATCCAATGTGAGTCAGCTAAATAGATCTGTCTTTTGTTTTGTTTTGTTCATTTTAGTTCCAAGTGGATTGAAAGGTTTCATGATTTATTTACTGTCCATTATTTTGTTTTTTATTTTGTTTTTGTTTGTGTTTTTGCCCTCAGCTGGAAGCCCTTGGGCTGCCAGTCTTGATTCGTTTATCACCATCGATTCTTCTTCCATTTGTGTGTGTATATTAAAAGCATCACATGTGCTAATGACGGGACGTGTGTGTGTGTGTGTGTGTGTGTGTGTGTGTGTGTGTGTGTGTGTGGGAGCGAATGAAACTGACCAGGATTGATAGTGTTAAAGCATTGTTATGGACAGCTGCAGTAAATCTGAACATTAAAGTCGTTAAGACTGAAGTTCAAAGCGGTTTGTTTAGATACAGGAAGAGATTGTTGTCTGACCTCTGCTGCATCAGTGCCACAACACCACAGCCGTCCCGGGGCAAAATCAATGAGACTCAATGAGAATTCAGATAAGACTGTGAACAAGAGTCGCACACAGAAGCACAACCTAAACTCAATGTGGCATTTGACCAGCAAATCTCAATTTCCTGCCAAATCAATAAACACCAATTTCCCATCGTTGCTCAGAAATTATGGTCTTCAGTGATTCATCATTTTGAATTTCATCCTGTTTCGAAGTGATTTCAACCAGCAGTGTTCAACCAGTGTTACTGATTTCAAGACATATATTTAGATGATGTTATGCATAAATTATGATGCCAACATTTTTTTGTTTTCTGCATTATAATTTTTCTTTAACCAGGCCTATAACAGTGCAGTTGTTGCAATGCATTTGCTGTTTAAACATCCATAAATGAAGAGAGATGCATTTTACCTGCAGAAATGGTTTAGTTATGGCATAACAACTAACTAACTGATGATGCTAACCAGCCAAACAACCCTGAGTCAGGTGTTGCATTAATATTAGCCATATTACCACCTGATTTGCATCAAAATAAAATAGATTTTGATGTCAAAAGATTTGGTAAGCAACTATTATAGTTAACTTAAACTATAATTAAAACCATAAGGAGCATTTTCATTATTTAAAAAATTAAATAAAATTATAAAACAATTAGACTTATTTTATTTCTCATTTCTGTTTAAAGGTCAATTACTAAAATAATCAAAACTAAATAAACTACAACTAAAATTTAATAAAACTAGAAAAACATAAAAAAGACTAAAATTTTAATTAAAATTAACAGAGAAAATATAAAAATAAAATAAAATTACAAATATTAAAATAAAAATATCTGTATTAAACTACCATACACAGCCAAAAGTGACAAAATTGTGTTCTCTCACACAACTATTATCGAACAGATTGTGTCTGCTGGCCAAAACACATTCAAGTGCAACAGCTGACAGACAGACTGACAGATTTTCAATTATATTCAAACACAAAGATACGAAAAAAGTGTCTTTGAAAAGTTTGCTTCTTCATCAGCCTCATTCATTGGCCACAGATAAAAAAAAATGTCCTGTGTGTCTTCAAGGTCGCCCTGCTGGACTGTCAGACAGGTAGATTGCATAATTTTGAGCTGCACAGCTTTTGAATAATTAAAAACAGAGCAGAGCGGAGCATAGAGTAATTTTGATGAGTTTGCATAAGGTAGTGTCTCAGGAAGGTGAGGGGACTCTCTGTGCTGTAGCATGAAATTCATTCATAGCATGTGTGTTGTTTTCCACCTGCCTCTGTATGGATCTCCAGCCCACCATAAACAATATTTCAAATGAAAGAATGACCGGAATAATCATTCTGGCTTTTCTTGAGCACACTGCTTTATCAATGAGCGTTTTCCATGCAGGCTGCATTTGCTGTGCAGTGAGGTAGTTAAGGCTCAAGGCTGCTAACCAGAGTGTTTCTGGTTCGATCTCCATAAAGAATGAACCATAAGCATCAGCAGGTAACTTCAGGTTACTTTGGACCATTCTTCTAATAGCCTCATGGCATTTTACATTTAGTGGAAAGTTTTATCTAAAGCTTACAGGATGTGCTTTATCAGTGTTCATCCATCATTGGCGTTCTTTCTCTTTCATAAATTTCTTTAAAATCATTTGAATATTAGATTGCATAAAGTTATATTAAATATATTTTTTTTATTTCTATGTTATTATATATTATATATATTATATATATAATTTATTTAGCCTTTTCTATCACAATGATCTATGAGTGTAGCTATATAAAAAAGTGACCTTGCTTTATTATTATTATTATTATTATTATTACTTATTATTATTATTATTATTATTATTATTATTATTATTAAGTTTTTCCCTTTTCTTTTTTATTTATTGTAATCTATTTTTATATTGAATTACATATAATTATATCAAATATTTATATTTCTAATTTTTAAAATTTCTTTAAAAAAATTGTCCGTTTAATTTGTCTTTTATTTGTCTTTCTCTTCATCATGACTAGCATTTTTGAAATATGTGCTATATAAATATATTTTTTGTGATACCACAGAAACAGGCTGCATTCTGTCAAAGTCACAGAAAAAAATTCCAGCAGCAGAAAATAAAGAAAAACACCGCTGTAAATCAACTAGACGAGCAGCAGATTCGCCTTTAAGTCTCCAAAACATTCCTTAATCATGAAGTCTAAAGTTTACAGAGCTGTATTCTGCTGTAGTTTCGGCCTCATCTAAGCCACTGTGAACTGTATCAGGCTGAAGTTGTCACTCACCCTGCTGAGCTGCTCCAGCAGTCGATGGTTTTGTTCTGACAGCTCGCTGATGGCTCGGCTCTTGTCGCGGTCGGCCTCTCGCAGCTGCACCTGATGTCTCTCCAGCTCCCCCTGCAGGTGTTGCACATCTGTCTCCAGTTCAGCCACCCGGCCTTCCCACTCGCCCTCACGGCTCTCCAGACGCCGCCGCAGCTCATGCTTCTCCTGCTCCAGGAGCTGGAAGAGGAAAAACAGGGTCATTCACATATATTGAGGAAATCACTGGATTTACCAAAGTTAAATCTTTAATAGATATTTATAGTTTTGTTTAAGGGACTTAGTAGCAAATAAACTTGTAATATGATAAAACTACTACTGTTTTGAACAACATCATTCCAAAGTTTCGGAGTCAGTATGATATTTTAAAAGAAATTAATTATTTAATATTCATCAAGAATGCATTAAATTTACCAAAATTGACATTTATAATATCACCAAATATTTATATTTCAAAAAAATGCTGCTTTCTATTCATCAAAGAATCCTGAAAAATACAACCTATCAAAGTTTCTGCAAAAATATGAAGCTGCACAAATGTTTTCAGCATTGATAACAACCAGAAATGTTTCTTGAGCAGTAACGATGCTGAGAATTCAGCTTTCTTCACAGGAATAAATTGCATTTTAAAATATATTACAATAGAAAACAGTTTCAAATGAAATTGTAATAATATTTTACATTTTTTACTATATTTTTGATCAAATAAATGCAGCCTTGGTGAGCAGAAGAAACTTAATTTCGTAACTCATTAAACAAGAATATTTGTGAAATATATTACTTTTGGACAGATTTTATATGTTCTATGATCTCATTTTTCTCCATGCTGGTAAACTATTATGGCATCAACTCATTTAAATAACCCCACCCCTAAATGTCATATAAAACAGCAGCATATGATTGGTCCCCTTATATTTTGATCATGCACTCTCATAAAAAAGGTACAAAAGCTTTTAATGGGGCGGTACTCTTTCAAAAGTATTAAATTACACCATTTAGGTACTACAATGTTCCATTTAAGTATTAATATGTACCTTTAAGGTACTACTCCACGAATAAATATGGTACAAATTTGTGCCTTTATAAAAAATACCACCCCAGTGACAGCTTTTGTACCTTTTTTCTGAGAGTGTACGGTCTTTAGTAGGAATAAGGTGTAATGCAGACCAGTGTTAGTCCATAATAGCCAGTTATCTGAATTTCATGGTCTGAGACATAGAGTTTTCATGTCATAAAGGGTCAGTCAGGTTGAGTCCCGGGCACTTCTGAGAGCTCTTGCTGTAATTGCAGAAAATGAAATCTGGCACTGATTACGTGCTGTGAAATCCACTGTGAAGGCTATCAATGCAATTAACTGTTAGAAGTCATTTCAGTGCTGATTATTTGCTTTTGTTAGAGGGTGAAGGTTTCCTCAAATTATTTAGAAAAAATAGCGAACTAGGACTTGGATTAAGTCAAGGGGTTTAAGGCAAAGATTGAACTGGGCAGGAGGGACAGTTGCATGGAGAAGCGCCAGGAAGCTGTCTCGCGTCTGGTCCTCAGACGACTGAAGAGAGCCAAAGCACATGAGCTTTGCTTGCAGCATCGCTGAAACAACCATCAGAGCCCATATAGATCTGAACCAGATTCAACTCAGTCAACGTCTTCACGCAGTCCACATCAGTGACAGTAAATGCTTGGGTTTTGACAAACAGCCGTTAGCTCTGCTTCTAATGTTTTCATGATGGCATCCACCATCATAGACATGCTTTTTTATTTTAATGACTGTATAAAAGTGCTTATAACATAACACGAGTCTTAAAAACCATTTGCCTTTGGATCTATGCATATCTTTGTGCAATTAGAAAGAATTTTGAGAACAGCTGGAGTTGTGAGGAAAAAAGTAGACTAACAGTATGTGACTAAATGTGTTCCACTCATTTAAGTGATTATGATACATCCTGATTAATAATTTAAAAGCAGATTGACTGCATAAACATGTAAACAACACATGCCTGTGAAATCAATCACAGCTCTGGAGTAAAAATAAAGCTTTACTTGATTATTGATATTTTAGGAACAAAAGTAAAGCATCCTGATTGTTTTTTTTTCTTTCAATTATTACAAAGAAACTATTTCTATTATAAATTAATACATTAATATATTATATATTAATATATATATATATATATATATATATATATATATATATATATATATATATATATATATATATATATAATTAGAATTATACCCAAAATTGTACCATTTGTTGTTCTGCCTTTAATTCATGCTTTTTTATATCTATTTTCTATATTTATATAGTACACATACAGTACACACTCTGATTGTAAATCAATCAAGCATAGTATTTTTTGTTTGTTTAAATAGGCCTGCTATTAAAAAAACTTGATTCAGTTGCATATTGATTTTTATCATTATTAATTATTATAAATTAACTTGATTTTCATAAATAATATATCATTTGAATTACAACCAGGTTATTAAACTGTACCATTTATTGTACTGCATTCAATTTAATTTTCATTTTTATTTACATCGTTGTTATTGATTTTTAGCCATGTTTACAGTAGTAACTTGTTGTCTGTGAGCTCAGGATAAGTTTTTATTTACATATTTAGGCCTATTTGTTTGTTTGTTAACCTAGTCCTGTTTCATGCACTGAATGTTGATATCAGTGTCGGAAATTTCTTTTATTAACAAGTATGAGTTAAAACCAGTATTAAATAACACTAAAAAGCCATGCTGGTTTGCACAACTTGAAGAATCCAATGGCAGATTTCCCCAAAGACTTTCTTAAAACGAAAACGGCAGGATATTGAAGTATGTTCAGAAGTTTAGAACTTCTCACCTCCAGTTTGTCGTTTAAATCCTTGGTCATTTTGTCATATTGCTTTGTGAGGTCTTGGTTTCGTTCAAGTAGAGCTTTGCCCAGTTTAGCAGCGAGGACCAAGTCCTTCTCCTTCTGCCGGAAGAGCGACAGTAGGTCAGAGTCCTGTCCGCTCACAGGTGTCTCTGAGGCGGATATCTCCAGATCCTCCTCCCGCTCGCGGGTGAGCATGGCCAGCTCCTCCTCCAGAGCCATGCCGAGCCCCCCGTGCGCGGTGTGTAGCAGCGTGAGGGTCTGGTTTTCCGCGGCGGAGTCTGGCGAGTTTTGACGGCTGGGATCGAGCGCTCGGTCCATGCGGTCGCTGTCCAGCTGCGGTGGTGCTGAAATCGCGCTGCGCAGATCGAGGCAAGACGCGAACATCGCCTCAATCACGACAAATCGAGCGCTTTAGACCCGGTGAGCCCGCTTTAGTCCTGGGTCCAGGTGACCTGCTTGGCTCTGGGTGGGTGATAACGCCATGGAAATGGATAAATTGTATCCAGTATATTTATATGCGCTTTATCTGGTCTCCGGCGGCAATCAATTGATCATTGAGCCCAAAGTAATCCATCAAGGCTCGCCAAATCAGTGTAAAACACTCTCGGGATGACTGATCTTCACGTTAACCCCCTTGATGATCACCGTCCAGTCGTTGTGTCCACTCCAGAGCACCGGGGTCCCGGTTATTCCCCATTATTGTCGCCCCTCGCTCACATCCCCGGCCTGTAAGACACACGGATTGCTCTCGTGCGCGAGCCTCCTCCCAACCCCGCGCGTTCTCTCTGCGTCCGTGACGTCAGCTAATCAACCTGCTCCTCGTAGCAGCCCATTGGTGGGTTTTGATAACGCCATATGCTATAGAAGAACTGGGTGAAAGACAGATGAATGTTGCTGGTGTGTTGGGGAACACAAGGTTAATGACCTCTCATGGATAAGGTCAAAACTAACCTTTTCATAATCTGTATTATTTGGTTAACCCAGTATGATTTCATACCAAGAGTTTTCAGCTTTTAAATTGTAGTTGTATCTCATATGGATTGGATCATGGACATGGACTGTGGTGATTTTCTATAGTTTATGATTTTATAGTTGACATTTATGGTTTATAAACACACACACACACACACACACACACATATATACAGTATATAATATATATATATATTATATATATATATATATATATATATATATATATATATATATATATACTTTACAATAATTACAAAAAAAAAATTATTTTCTAATAATTAACTAATTATAATAATTATAAAAATATAGTATATAAAATAATATAAACTAAAATAATATTAATAATTAATATAGAAAATAAAAAACTACGTGAAAATTGCAAAAATATATAAATTATATATTTTTATAATTATACGTTATAATTTATTATTATAAATTGACAATTTTAATTGTTTAATTATTGTTAATTGTAAATATTGTTAAAAATAAACTTAATTTTTATACTTAAAATATAAATATAAATAAACTATAATAAATAATATATACTATATATAGATATATATATATATATATATATACTATATATATATATATATAATATATATATATGTGTGTGTGTGTGTGTGTTTGTGTGTGTGTGTGTGTGTGTTTGTTTGTTTTTCTTTTAATTTTTAGAGTGGAATATGGAAATTTTAGGATAGTAGACATTAAAACAATATCAGTGAATGTCACATAGCTGTTGCGTGTTGAGCATGTTTTGTGCATTATTTGTTTATTTAGATATTTAAGTACTTTTAATTATTGCAGAAAAATAGTTGTGTTCAAATGGATTTAAACTTTATTTGATAACTGTAACCAAGCATGCTAAATGACAGGAATGTAATTATCATGACAGCACACATTCATGACTTCAGTAAATGTTTTGAAAGAGTTTGACCTCATTATTACAGCATGAACATACAAACACCAGATTACAAACATTCAGATTACTGAAAACATTCCACAGCAGCAGAAGCAGAGCATCTGCAGGGAACGCAGGATTGTCTTCCACCCCCTTTGGTACATCCCTGTGATCTGATCTGCTTGAGTGTCCAGAACTAACGGATGTCATTTAATCTCATCTCACAGTGTTGAGCTCAATCATAGTACGAGACATGCTTCAGTGCGCTTGTTTTCTAATGGTTCAGTGCTGCTCTGGGATGAATGTGTTTCAGTGAGACAAACAAAACAAAGACTTCACTTGTGGACCATAATATTGACATACAAAGGAAAGTGGGTCACTCATTCCAGAGCACAAACCATCCAATCACTGTAGGGTCATTTACTGAAGGATGAATGGGAGAAACAACATGTTTGGAGGAGCTTCAGGGGATTGAGGCTGCATTTGTAATCCTTGTGATTAAAGCGCAGTCTCTCACATTTGAGATGATCAATCTGCTCAGCTTTTGTTAAGAGTTAGTTAAATCACAGCAAAATGGTTATCATCATGCAAATGTACAGATGTTACAAGATATACAACTGTACATATATTCACAGATATACACATTTTTATGCATGATAACAATCGGAAAATAACCAGTCAAGTGAGAAAATAAATAATGGTAAAATTTTACTTTAAGCTTTTATGTATAATGCATTATAAAAGTATTCATAATTTAAACGCACGTTTAATATTCAATTTAACATGAATTTAATTACGTTATAATGCATTATATCTTTTCATAAATAATTGCTACCAAAGTTACAGTGCATTTTAATATTTGCAGACTCCTTGTTACATCTGAAATTGGTTGTTTGTTATGTTATTTGATAAAATATACATTTTAAAGGTGTAACATTAATAAATTAGTACTATTTTGGATTATTAATGTTACACAGTTATTCAGTACATTATAAGATAAATAACAAGGCATAATTAATGCATTAAAATAGTTTTGTAATGTATCATAAGGTTTCAAGTAAAGTGTTACCAAAATGATAAACTACAATAATATTAAATAATAAACATCCTTAATTTGAAAGAAGAAAGAATAAACCAAAAACTATACAGTATATATATATATATCATATATATATATATATATATATATATATATTATATATATATATATATATATATATATATATATATATAAGAGATTTTGGTGTTAGAAAAAGTAAACATATAAAGGAGGAAATAAATAAGTAAATATATTTTCTCTCTCATTTTTTGAATACATAAACATAAACAAATAATTGGATCTGTAAATAGATAGATTACAATATTAAAATAAATAAGTAAATAAAACATATAAAGGAGAATACAGAAAGCACATTAATAAATTAATATATTCTTTCTTGATAAAAATGAATATATACAAATGGAAATAGCAACACTTATTAATAACTCGATCAGTAAATAAATAAATACATTTTCATACAATTGCTTTACTAGTCCAAAATAATTGTTTTTATTTTCAAGATGATATATTAATGCTGCTCGCTGAAATCTAAGCATTATACAGTATGTACTGTGTAGTAAGCAGGACACAACAAGTATGCATAATGCTGAACCACCGACTCGAAGAAGAACAATGCTGTCTTATGGTGGAAAAAGTGTGCTTTTTATATTTTATAAATTTTTGTGTATTTTTTTTTTGTGTGTGAGTTTTAAAGTGTGAGAGTGTTACATTTATTCATAAAGATTAATTGAATAATTAATATGTTGCCTAAATAGTTGCACCAGTATACAAGGCAACATCCTACATGCTAAAGCAATCTTCTCTGAATGCATGTTAAATCTATACATTACTAGACATTTAGTTTCATCCATACAGTTAAAATATTCAATAGATCCTTTGCTTATGCTGTTCGGCAATATGTGAATCAATATCAAATTTTCAGTTTAACGTTATTTAATTTGATTTCAGTGCTTGTTTTCTGTTCTTAAAAACTCTGGAGGACAACAGCTCTTAAATGTCCTTATGATTATTATTCCCGTCTGATTGATTTATGATGCATTTGTGGAAGCCCTTTGCTGAAGACATTAGCGTTTATGTAATGCTCTGAGTCATAGTCCTGAACTAGTGACTATCCCACGGCTCTCTTCTACAGGCCTAAGAGAAAATACAAAGACTTTCAGTGCTGTTATACAATCCATACACAATCCACACTTTTGCAGATAAAGAAGCATATCTTCAAATACACAACATTTATTACTTATATAAGAACTAAAGTATTCCTGTGCAATTCCTTCCCAATCCATTGGAGGGAGCTGCGCTCTTCCTTATATCAATATATTTTCTCAAAGTCATTATGCTGTTGACGTGCCTAGTCAAAAATCAACAAAATCAAGACCAACTTAGTCTGGTTTAAGTTTTTTTTTTTTTTTTTTTTTCAGCAGGGAATTTATTTACAATACTTTTTTTCACTATAAGGACACAATGATGGGGGAAGTCGTGACCTAATGGTTACAGAGTTTTGGACTCCTAACCCTAAACTTGTGGGTTTGTGGGTTTGGTGGATAGTCTCGGGCCGGCAATACCACAGCTGAGGTGCCCTTGAGCGAGGCACTGAACCCCCAACTGCTCCCCAGGTGCCGCAGCATAAATCGCTGCCCACTGCTCCGGGTGTGTGTTCATGGTGTGTTGTGGGGTGTGTTCACTGCTGTGTGTGTGCAGAGCACAAATTCTGAGTGGTCACCATACTTGGGTGTGTCACGTCACTTTAACTTTTTTTCACTTTCATAATGCAAATGACTGACTCAGAAAGAAACTAACTTGTTTAAGTGAATGAGTGTTTTTGAATGAATCACTCGAATCATGAACGATTGATTGAGTCACCGCATAAGAACAGCTGCTTTTAGTTTCTGAACTCTTCAGTGTTTTTGAATGAATCGATTGAATAAATGATTCAATGACTTGCTCATTGTCATTTGTATGTAATGTAATGACATAATGATGTATCAGCGATTTTTGAGCTCCACTTAACCACATAAACATATATTCAGAGGCAAATGGGAGCCCCAGGCAAAATTAATCCATAAGGCCCATCTAAGATTTTTCTTATATATATATATATATCTATATAGTATATAATATATATATATATATATATATATTATATATATATATAATTTTACCAGATACAAAAAGTAATCAAAACTTGGGGGGATGCCAAACATTGTAAACATTCGCGAGGCTTGGGCCAAATCTAGTTGTTTATTTATGGAACTTACTGTATATGACCTTTATTTTTAATTAATTGAAAAATCCCAAACACATTTTGATTATGTCAAATCTTCAACCTCTTGAACATAAAAGAGGCTAAAATTTGTCTGATAGGTAGGCCTATGTAAGGATTGAGTGTTTTACTATTGTCATTTTTGCCTTATTGACACACTATTTTCCTAATTAATGCTGTACCAGTTGCTTTGACACAATCCTTGTCCCCTTGTTAACAAGTGCTATATTAAAGAAAGGTGTGACTTGACTTGACATGTAATGATCTCGCGTGTGCGTAAGGTTTTTTTTTTTTTTTTTTTCAGCAGGGAATTTATTTACAATACTGTAACACTATAAGGACACAATGATGGGGGAAGTCGTGACCTAATGGTTACAGAGTTTGACTCCTAACCCTAAGGTTGTGGGTTTGAGTCTCGGGCCGGCAATACCACGACTGGGACGGTGCCTTGAGCAAGGCACCGAACCCACAAATGCTCCCCGGGTGCCGCAGCATAAATGGCTGCCCACTGCTCCGGGTGTGTGTTCATGGTGTGTGTGTGTTCACTGCTGTGTGTGTGCAGAGCACAAATTCTGAGTATGGGTCACCATACTTGGGTGTGTCACGTCACTTTAACTTTTTTTCACTTTCATAATGCAAATGACTGACTCAGAAAGAAACTAACTTGTTTAAGTGAATGAGTGTTTTTGAATGAATCACTCGAATGAACGATTGATTGAGTCACGCATAAGAACAGCTTTTAGTTTCTGAACTCTTCAGTGTTTTTGAATGAATCGATTGAATAAATGATTCAATGACTTGCTCATTGTCATTTGTATGTAATGTAATGACATAATGATGTATCAGCGATTTTTGAGCTCCACTTAACCACATAAACATATATTCAGAGGCAAATGGGAGCCCCCAGGCAAAATTAATCCATAAGGCCCATCTAAAAGAATTCTTATATATATATATTATATATAATATATATCTATATATATATCTATATATAATATATATATATATAATTTTACCAGATACAAAAAGTAATCAAAACTTGGGGGGATGCCAAACATTGTAAACATTCGAGGCTTGGGCCAAATCTAGTTTGTTTATTTATGGAACTTACTGTATATGACCTTTATTTTAATTAATTGAAATCCCAACACATTTTGATTATGTCAAATCTTCACCTCTTGAACATAAAAGAGGCTAAATTTGTCTGATAGGTAGGCCTATGTAAGATTGAGTGTTTACTATTGTCATTTTGCCTTATTGACACACTATTTTCCTAATTAATGCTGTACAGTTGCTTTGACACAATCTGTATTGTTAAAAGTGCTATATAAATAAAGGTGACTTGACTTGACATGTAATGATCGCGTGACAGCTTTACTAACTTAAAAAAGCTTGCCGTGGCACAATTGCGCTTCGGATGTCCTGAGTTCGAATCCCACCACCTGGACCTTTCCCGATCTGTCTCACCTCTTTCTACCACTCACTTTCTGTCAGATCTCTGTCCTATTAAAAAAAATACAAATATTTTGTTTTGTTTTTTACATATATGCTGGATTAAAGTTCACATAATGAACAGAGCTTCTCACAGGATTTTGTGAGACTATCTTTGGTCCTATAGGGTGTAAATGTATTACTTTTTAAAACCTGGTAACACATTTATCTGCATACGTTCTTTCTTTCTTTTTTCTTTCTTTTGTTTTTATAACTGTAGCCTATTGCCTTAATGGTTTGATGTTGTGTACTGTTTAATTAAGAAATCAGAAAAGATTCGCGATGCGAGCTTTGAGTCCCGATCTGAATCATGATTCGTGAACCATTAAGATCTGAATCAATGATTCATGTCATGTGCTCCGAAGTTCCCATCTGAATCAAATGATTAGCAACACGCGATCGTCCTGATCTGAATCAAATGATTCGCGATGCGCGTTCCTAAGTTTCGATCTGAATCAAAAGACGAACCTGCCCCAAAGATTCGCCATTCGCTTTTGAAATCCCCATCTGAACCAAATGATTCGCGTTCCGATTCGAACTGTGTTTCACCTATCAATACGTGCTTTTTTAGAATCATTATAACCGATGTCGAAATTCCAAAATGAATGGCTCTTTTGAACTTGTTTATTTATGCTTGTAAATGAATGACGAGTTTGAATCAACCGGAGCGGTTTCAGCGTAAATGACTCACTCATTTGAATCAGTTTGTTCTTCCTTAGTTCCTTTTCGGGCCTTCAGCCATGTTTATACTACACCTACAGTGCTACTACTGCTTTAGCGATAGTTTTATGAGATTAATTGAAAAATTATGATGTTTACAATTAAAATATCAAAGTTTTTATTCTGCTTTCCACTTCGAAGACATCCAACACAAATCTACGAACATATTCGGGTGAGGTAACAACCTCGTGGTCTAATTTGCTATTGTTAGTATTCCTTTGCTTGTTCGTGTTTGCTACGTTTCTTCAACTTCCTTGCGTATTTTGCAAGTATTTCCAGTTGCAGAGTAAAAAAAAAAAACAGATATTCAGTAACTAACAGCACTGCTACTCATGAGATATTGATTAAATATTAAGGACTGTTGAAAGCAGAAATAAGTAAACCCCCACACCACACATTTTCATAGTGCCGTGTTTTATAGAGCTGCCGAGAGATGTTTGAAGGCTCCATCCACCCCACGCAAACAACTTTAGACTGCAATTAATCAGCAGGTTATCATTCTCTCTCTCTCCTCAAGAATTCAACCTCTTCCTCGCTTTATTGCTGCACACTTTCTTTCATATCACAACATTACACAGTACTCTTTACATCAGCACATTTTCAGTGCAAAGCTAGATTTACAAAAGTGGCTTCTCTTCAAATGGCACCTGTTTAAACTGTTTTTCATTTTCTGCATCACTTATTCAGGATACAACTTTATCCAAAAATAAATATTTATATTTAAATGGCCATAATTTACTTAATTACTATTCACAGAGATCACGTCTGAGGCAACAATATTGCTAAATAACTTTAATATCAGTCTGTTTCTCACACAAAGCAATATATGACTTCAAAATACTTTGCATGCAATTCATTTGGACAATTTATGATACATTTATAATACATTTATGCATTGTATGTCTCTTTACGAAGATGACAGTCATGGTTTCTATAAATTGTTTGGAGATTATTTTTAAAAAATCTCTTTTTATATTGTAGACTAAATTATGAATTCATTTTATTCCTTTAAAGGTACTTGACGAATCATTCCAGAATGCCATCTGACAGACAATCAGTTATTAAGCCTCTCATTAAAAAAACGCAACTTGACCCCAAAGATCTAGTTAATTACAGACCAGTCTTGAATCTCCCTTTTCTGTCAGAGATACTAGGAAAGGTAGCATCCTCACAATTATATTCCTTCTTAGAGAAAAATAGTATCTGTTATGATTTCCAGTTAGGATTTAGACCGTATCATAGTACTGAGACTGCTCTTATTAGAGTTACAAATTACCTGCTCTTATCATCTGAATATGGTTGTATCTCTCTATTAGTGCTACTGGATCTTAGCGCTGCATTCGACACTATCGACCACAACATTCTTTTGAATAGACTAGAATACTTTGTTGGCATTAGTGGAAGTGCATTAGTATGGTTCAAATCGTACTTATCTGACCACAATCAATTCGTAGCAGTGATTGAAGAGGTGTCATATTGATCACAAGTGCAGTATGGAATACCTCAAGGCTCAGTACTAGGGCCGTTACTCTTCACGCGTTACATGATACCCTTGGGAGATATCATCAGGAAACACTGTGTTAGTTTTCACTGTTATGCTGATGATACTCAGCTCTATATTTCTTTGCTGCCTGGCGAAACATACCAATTTGAAAAACTAACGGAATGCATAGTCGATGTAAAAAACTGGATGACAATTAATTTCTTACTACTAAATTTTGAAAAACAGAGGTGTTAATTATCGTACCTAAAACCTCCACATGTAATAACCTAGAACACTGTCTAACACTTGATGGCTGCACTGTCAATTCTTCTTCATCAGTTAGGAACTTAGGCATGCTATTTGGTAGCAATCTTTCCTTCGAAAGCCATGTTTCTAGCATTTGTAAAACTGCAGTTTTTCATCTCAAAAATATATCTAAAGTGGGGCGGGGCCGAGAGCCGTGGGAACGGAGAGAGGCCGGTGGAGTGATTGGGAAATGAGCGACACCTGCTCCACTCACCGGTCTCGAGTCCTACGGAGGAGATTGGAAGGATACAAAAGAGGAGCAACGACTGTGAAGGACGAGAGAGGACCAGGCCTGGGCTTTATTTTGTGGTTTGGTTTTTGTTTTATGTTTATTTGGTTATTTGAGTGTCCGCCGGTTCCCGCCTCCTTCTTCCCATGATTATGGAGTTTTTATATTGTTACAATGACATCACTAAATTCAATGATGAACTGCCTTTAACTGAAAATTGAGTGTTTACTATTGTCATTTTGCATTGACACAATTTTCATATTTGATACTGTAAAGCTGCTTTGACACAATCTTTATTGTTTAAAGCGCTATAAAAATAAAGGTGACTAATAAAGTTGAGTAATATCTTAAAAACATCCATGTGACAGCTTGGTATTTTCAGCTATGCTGAGCATCATAATTGAGATGCTATGATGTAAATGGGAAATTATGTAATTGTAGCCCTAAACAATCTATTCTTAAAATATGAATAGAAATGGCCCTTTTTTCCACTGTCCACCATTTTCCCTTATAAATACTCATGTGTCATTGGCTCAGATAACAGCAATAGCCTGTTGCCTGGTAACATTGCTAGAATGCTTGTGTTTGAGAGAGAAATGCTGCTTTTGTGTCTCTGTCCCTTTTCCTTTCTTTTTCTAACAATAATATTTATACTACACAACCATCTAAATTTCTAACAGTACACCCACTGATGATGAGCTTTATATGTAACAATCAGTCTGGACATTATTTTGCAATCTGTTATCAGTGGAATTATTTAGCAGCTTGATATGAAGCATAATGCAGAAGTTGACAGGAAGCATCACACCACATGCCAAAACTTTGTCACTCTTCCCTGGCTATTGATGAACACTCTCAGTCGAAAAGGAATGATGTAAAATAAGCTAGTCTTTCATTAAGAAAAGTGTTGGTCTTTAGTTGTGAAATTGACTAGGACAACTGCTGCTTTAATGAGTTTTGGCTGAGAATTAATTCACACCAAAGAGTTCCTGATGGCAGTGCCAACAGCTGCTAATGAACACCTTCATTTGCACAGTTGAGTTTGTCATCAATGAAAATAATCCAGATGTAACTCAGTTAATGCCAGAAAGGCAGCTTTTCTCAGATGCTGGAATCATTTCAAGGTTAACAAAAGTCAGGAAGGATGAAACTCCAAACTCATGTTGTCATTTTAAAGTTCTCAAATGCTGATCTTAATAGAGGGTGTATGTACACCGTCACAATCTGAGATTATGTATGTCATGGCAGGTTATAATTTATACACATGCTACATCAGTATTTAAATTCTGCAGTCATTTTTTTTAGCTTTTGTCTGTCTAACTTTTTTGTTTATACAGATATTGTAGATAGATAGAGTGACAGAGCGGTAGGTAGACAGTGACAGAGCGACAGATCATGATAGATAGTGTCAGAGAGGTAGATAGAGTGATAGAGCAATAGAGTACAATATGTAAATAGAGTAATAGGCAGATAGGTAGACAGATAAATAGAGCGTTGCATAGCAATAGGTAGAGAGAGTGACAGATGATAGACAGAGCGTCAGAGAGTGATATGTAGCAAGAGGTTCAGATAGCATGATAGATAGAGCAATGGAGCACAATATGTAGATAGAGCATCAGATAGTATGATGCAACAGATAGTAACAGAGCGTGATAAGTAGACAGAGTAGAAAAATTTGAATTTCGAATATTGGTCTAATTGAAAATAATTAGAATTTTAGGTGTGCGTCAGGCAGCCTTATCAGTGGCGCACGAGATGCAATGATGATGTAAGTGCATTGTGCATTGTAATGTTTTTGTTAGCCTATCCAGTTGAACCCACTAGATGAGGCGCTGCTGCATTGTTCATTCAATATATAGCGGAAAAAGAGAACATCAATGTGGAGAAGATCTTGTTTACGTCAAAACTGAAACCAACTAATCTGTTTACGCAGAACACATATTTTGCGAATTTTCTAGAGTGACATCTATCACCGTTTCACTCGCGTCTCGCACAAGAGAGCCACATGTTTAGAAAGCCAAGTACATAAAATTAATGTAAGTTCTTTTGGTAAAGACTTTTGGCTTTCTCACTACTTCTCATGTTTTTAAATGAAAAAAGTACTCTGTGTGATTGGCTTTCAGCATTTTGTGTTAAATATACATACATGAGGCTGTTTTCTTTATAATTAAGCCAATTAATTAATTAATTATGTATGGATTATAAACATTTTGTAAACATTACATTATATTTTACAATCATTTTATGGCTATGAATGAATGAGCATTAGCAATATTTTGCTCAGTGGACTCTTTTGTGGCCTCGGGAGAGAAGCTAAAAGCTTTTTCCCCCTAACTGAAATGATTTCTTTTTTACATTTGAATATAATTTGAATATTGCTAATATTTAAGTACAAAATTTGAATTTAGTTTTTCAGCCATTTTGACAGCCCTAGAGCACGATAAGTGGATCGAGTGACAGCACAATATGTAGATATTAGATAGATAGATAGATAGATAGATAGATAGATAGATAGATAGATAGATAGATAGAGTGTCAGATAGAGTGATAAAGAGACAAGAGCGTGATAGGTACTGTATATAGAGTGACAGAGTCCAATATGTAGATAAAGTATCAGATAGCATAATAGATAGTGAGACAAACTGATATGTTGATAGAGTGGTACTGTAGGTAGATAGTGTCAGAGATAGCATGATAGACAGAGCAACAGAACACGATATGTAGATAGAGCGGTAGGCAGATAGAGTGTGATATAGTGGGATGTAGATAGAGCAACAGATAGATAGAGTGATGGTGTAATTGAGCGACACATATAGAGTGTGATATGTAGACAGATACAGGTCGACTTTGAAAATTCTCTGAATATATGATATGGAAATAAAGACATATGTAAGCAGCGAGGCACAAAATGTCTAAATTGGAATCAGATGTGGGGAGAAAAGATAAATATCAGTTCTGAGTGTGAGAGAGAGAGAGAGCACTGAGTTTCAACAGAGAGTCAGTCTGCTTGTATTACTGTGATTATAGAGAGCTTCTGCAGTGGAGAGAGAGAGTGAGAGAGAGAGGTTGTGCACGATTCACAGTCTTCTCTAGGATACAGCTCGCTTCCCTCCTCGTCTCAGTGCTCCTCTCTCTTCCCACTCAAGTGTATCTGATCCGTCTCTCCTGCACAACTCCTCTATTTCTCAAGAACTCTGAGGATGACTTCTCCAGAAACCTCCAGCCACAGATAACCGTTCTTCAGCTCATGGCTGCCCAGGACGACTCGACACTCTTGGGGTTTCCTCGTGCGGATCTGTCCTCTGTAAAGTGGATCCAAAGCAGAACACCAGCTCAAGCCGGTCTCCTTTAGGGTGAGTATCATTGACAAGATATGAGTTTGTTAATGTTGTTTACTGAACCACAGAAAGAGATTAAAGCAATCCAGTGCTTTTTTTGTGGATTTATATTTCATTGTTTTGATGTAAGCAGTTATTAATGTGTGACTCCTTGTTGCATATTGTCATTAGTGATCATATAAAAGCTGAGAATACGTCCAGGTGGTGTCTCAGATGGGTGCAGAGAAAGTAGTGGTGCCAACACTGTCAGCTTGTGAACTCTCACTGGGTGTCATGACACCAGGTCTGTACAGAACATCACCACTGCGCTGGTCATTAGTAAACCCAGTACAACACAACCGACTTATTCTGTGGTGATTCCATCAAAAGTATTGAAGTCGAGCATGTGCATTGCATGCTGGTACTTTATTAAGTGATCAGATGCACCATTTTCACTAGAAAACAGGTGAAAAATCCAGAGCATGGGGTCTTTTGACCTTAGCAACCGCATCGCAATGCCCCAGCAACCAGCCTGGCATCGTGACAGAGTTTTGCACCACTCACATTTTTTTCAGCAAAATCAAATATTTATTGATTCCCGGCTGTGTAGTTCAGGTAACTGGTCTGTAGACTGTTCAGGGAGAAAAATACAGTATGTGGGTGAAGTGAAATGGAAATGTATGAGGAAAAGAGAAGCAAGAAGGTGACAGAATGGACATATTTCTATGGAAACAGCACTTTCCTCTCTTTCTTCCTCCTCCCTCCATGCACTGCTACTGAAGACTCATATGGATGTTTTTATGTTCCCACTGAAAAGGAATCTTCAAATGACGATCATTTTTTTAGATGTGTTACCAAACAAAAAAGTTGAGCTCGGACACGCCCATATACCGCATCACTTCCTGTGTTTACCTCATTCTGTTGCCACTGACGTGAAGTCCTCTAATCCTGCTGTTGGAGATTTCAGGAGAATCGTGTCTTTCTGTCGCTCAAGCTGTTATTAAGCCACTTAAACTGTCTGAATCTCACACTGGATTGGCTCTGTTTCAGAACACATGCCGAAGCAAATAGACAAACATTTGGGACTTGAACCTTGCTAAACCTGCTAATATTAGTACAGTTAGTCAATTCATTTAATCTCTGCCGATTTTTGGTTTTAATTGCTCTCATAATCCTAAACCAGCAAACACTCCAAAATAAGAAATGTTGACCAGTCATTATTTGTATTTTTTGTGGTTTTATCTATTAGACAAAATCTACACAAAACAGGCTCAGCATGCAGAGATCAGTATGGCACGATTCTGGAATTATTGATAAAGTATTTGAATTGCATTATAGATGTGCAGTGATCCTCATTAACTTTAATGCAGAGCTGTCTGAAAGTGTCTGTAAGTTTGACAGGGAGATGATTTCATGCAGCAGCCTGCGGTGTGTCGTGATGCACACGCTCAATAATCCTCGGGAGCTTTTCATCCACTCTCAAACACAATCCCACACATACACTGATAACTGAATATTATTTTTGAGAAATAATGATGTTATTGACGCAAGCACTCATGCATAAGTACTGATCAGGTAAAGGGATCATGTGGTCGTGACTGCAGCTCAGACGGCATCTATTCTATAGTTATAGAGAAAAGCACAAGAAACAGAGTGTTATTTTTATCTTTACGCTCAGAAAGTGAATGAACTCTGTGCATGACCTCAGCACCTGACGCATGCATTTGTTTGTGCATTCATGAGATTGCTGCAACAGGCCTTTCAGAGAATCTATCTATCTATCTGTCTATCTATGAATGATCTTTTGGAGCTTAACAGTGCTGTATAATGAAAGTGGACAATATCTATCATATCAGTCATCCATGTTCAGATTTAGGAGATCACTCAGAATGCCCTACTGTTTATTTGTTTGTTTGTTTATGTTTTTTTTTATTATTCATTTTATTTTGTTAATGTAGATTATTTATTTTGGTTATTTTATTTACAGCTTTAATTTACATTTATTTTATGGTTTATTTATTTAAATGTGTTTATTTTATTGCATTTATTTTTTGATTAATTTATTTAATTTGTCCATTTTATTTTATTTGTTGACTATTTATTTTAATTTGTTCATTTTACTTATTTCGGTCATTTTATTTTATATTTATTTATTTATTTATAAATATCTTTATTCTATTGAATACTTTTTAATGTCTTGATTATTTATGTATTTGTTTATTTGTGTCAAGTGTCAGACCTGTTGTTCTCACATACACTCTTAAAAATAAAGGTGCTTTACAATGCCATAAAGAACCTTTAACATCTGAAGAACCTTTCTGTTTCCCAAAAGGTTCTCTGTGGCGAAAGAATTATAAAAAGGTAAGAAAGAGATGGTTCTTTAAAGAACCTTTGACTGAATGGTTCTTCTATTGCATCGCTGTGAAGAACCTTTTGAAGCACCTTTATTTTTAAGAGTGCTTTAAACATATCAGTTATACCTTATCTGTCAATCGTCACAAGTTCTTATTTACATTAATGCTCCATGATGTTAAAAGATCAGTGATTTCATATTCATCCAGGCCTTCGGCATGTCAATGTGTCATAACTTTTAAAATATTCTGGTTTTAGAACTGTTGTGATTTTCATCCCCTTTGGTCAGAGTTTCTTATTTGTTTCCCATTTCTCTACAGCTGAATTTCTCTTATTCCTCTCCCCAGAGATCTGTATTAGCCGAGAGATCAGAATAATTAAATCATGCCTCATCTTGAAACACTGTGTTGATTTTCCACAGACTAAATTATGCATCCAGCTGGCTTCAGAAGTATAATCATATTTTTGCATGACCATTTGCATGTTGTGGTGATGTAACCCACAGTATGTTTCATAATGGATTTGATGCAGTTTGACTGAATATCATGTTTACTTTCAAACTTTTGAACTTTGGTCACAGGATAGTTCTAAACATCAAATGAAGATCATAGTTAAAATCATGCATATTATCATTTTGTTAAATTTAATTTAAAAGTAGTTTGCAAGTTTGGAAATGATTTCATAATGTCATAAATGTTAACCACTTGCGTGACGTGCCTGTAGTCACGGGTTTGAGTCTCCTATCGCACAAACGGGACCTTCAGCAGGTTTTACGTGTTTAGTGTGTGTGTTCCTGAAGGCTGCACATTTCATGAGTTCATACCGCTGCTTTGGGTTCGGAAAGCGATTCCATAAGCATCTTTTGGGTTGTGTGTGTGTGTTTTGTAATCTATAAACCCCCTAATGCTGAATTGTAAAGCCTCAGGCTACTGAAAGAAAAAGCCGGAGAGAGAGAGAGAAGGAATGATATGGAGGAGTAGAGATGCTTGTGCTTTTATTAGGAGCTCTTTTCTTCTGTCGTTCATTTTTTTCCCTCCATCTCCAAGGATGCCAAGTAGAGAGTGGCAGTTAGAAACAGTCTGTGCATATCTAATATGATTGGGCTTGCTAAAAATAGACTGCACTATACGCTCCATGCTGAGCTTGTATGCGCAGAAAATACTTGCTTCTGTGGGATCCGTAAAGCAAAATGCAGTACATTCTTGTTCTAGAGACTAGAGAGAATTTGATTTTACAAAAATTGTATGGTCCCCTGAGTGCAAGATGATGTCAACAGTATTTTGGTTTCCATGGTAAAGAGCTTGTGCTGCATAAACTACCGTTCAAAAATGTTAAGGTTTTTGAAAATCTCTTCTGGTCACCAAGGCTGCAATTGTTTAATCAAAAATACAGCAAAATACTGTAATATTGTGAAATATTCTTACAACTTCAAATAAGTGTTTTCTATTTGAATATATTTCAAATGTGGTCAAAGCTGAATTTTCAGCATCATTACTCCAGTCTTCAGTGTCACATGATCCTTCAGAAATCATTCTAATATGCTGATTTTCTGCTCAAGAAACATTTCTGATGTTTATCAGTGTTGAAAACTCTCTGCTTCATGTTTTTGTGGAAAATGTGATATATATTATATTTTTCAGGATTCTTTGATGAATAGAAAATTCAAAAGAACAGCATTTATTTGACATAGAAATCTTTTGTAACATTGACTATAAATGCCTTTACTGTCACTTTTGATCAATTTAATGCATCCTTACTGAATAAAAAGTGGAGCTTGTGGACTTCTCTAAGCAGTCAGACTTAGAGGATGCTAAAAATGTGATAAAATCTGACTTGCGTTGAAGCAGGACCATAAATCACACAGATTTGACAGCTTTTATTCAGATCGAGTTGGATAATAAGTACATCTGAATGCAGATCAAATGTGTGTCCTGGCATCATGTTCTTTTTTCCTTTTGGAATCAAATCGTGCCGTTTTGTAATTGCAGTGATTAATTATTTGTTGTTTGCACTCATATCATTGGAGCTTCTTTATTTTCTGAGATTTGCGCTGCAAAGTTTAATCAATGTGCATATCTCTTGGCTTAATTAGAGCTGAAATGGAGCATTTAATTGTTTTGCTGGCTTTGTGGATGATCAGAACGGTAACTTTCTCTATTAACAACAGTAGTTGAAGTCATTTTGTTTTGGTATAATTAAAATTTAAATGTGGTTTCATGTTCTGCAGCATCTCCATTTTTCTTTCTTTCTTCTAGAAAGGGCACGTTCATTCAGACCTCGTCTTTCAGCTTACAAGCACACAAAGAACAAGACCTTCAGAGCCCAAGCTTTCAGATTGCTAGAGGAAGTGCAGACAATCATAAATAAAGGTACAGTTGACCTTAAGTCTTACGATATTTTAAGGATAATTCAATCCATCATATGTGTGCCGATGTCTGTTTTCCTTCTTGTTTTGAAAGATGGAGCAGGAGATTTCAAAAGTGCAGCGTAAGATGTCAGACCTGGAGTCAGTTCTGCAGCAGAAGGACGTGGAGCTCAAGGCTTCAGAAACCCAAAGAACCATCTTAGAACAAGACCTGGCCACCTATATCACCGAATGCAGCGTGGGTTTACTGTTTCCATGTGGAAATGTGGCGTGATCTGATTTGCACAGCTTGGTTTGTGAAACTTTCGGTTTGTTCTGTGTGTATTTCAGAGTTTGAAGCGCAGTTTGGAGCAGGCCCGCATGGAGGTGTCACAGGAGGATGACAAAGCTCTGCAGCTCCTGCACGACATACGGGAGCAGAGCAACAAACTGCAGGAAATCAAAGAACAGGTTTGAATTTCTGTAGCGTTTTTGACAATATATATTATTCCAGTGAGCGGAGAGCTCTATAAACTGCAAAAAGAAGTTCCTTTTAATCTGTATTTTTGTCTTGTTTCCTAGAAGACATTAACATTTATGCAGTTAGCAGTTGCTTTTATCTAAAGTGACTTAGATTGCATTAATACATTTATGCGTTAAAGCTGTATACATTTTTATCAATTCATACATTCTTTGGTTAACAAACTCAAAAGCCTGTCATTGTAAAGTGTTACCGACTTGTTTTTGGAGAATATGCTGGGACCTTAAAGGAATAGTTACCACAAAAATTAAAATTTGCTAAAACTGTCCTAACCCTCAGGCCTTTCAAGATGTAGAGGAGTTAGTTTCTTCATCAGATTTGGAGAAATGCAGCATTGCATCACTTGCTCACCAGTGAATCCTCTGCAGTGAATGGGTGCCGTCAGAATGAGAGTCTAAACAGCTGATAAAAACATCACAATAATCCACAAGTTATCCACACCACTCCAGTCCATCAGTTAATGTCTTATTAAATTAAAAGATGAGTGTTTCTAAGAAACAAATCCAGCATTAAGATGTTTTTAACTTCAAACTGTTGCTTCTGACCAAAATATGAGTCCATAATACATAATAATGCTTCATACAGAGTAAAAGTAATCTGGGCTGAATCAGGAGAGAAATGTGCACAGATCAAGTACTGTTTACAAGCCAAAACAGTCCAGAAGAGCTCTAAACAAATATGTGGGTGGGTTTTGATGAAAAGGAGATGGAGTTTTTCGCTTGAGGAAGTGTCACTATTGATTATGGACTCGTATTTTGGCAAGAAATTTGAAGTTTAATCTTAATGATGGATTTGTTTCTTACAAACACACAGCTTTTCATTTTACAAGACATTAATTAATGGACTGGGGTAGTGTGGATTATTTGTGGATTATTGTGATGTTTTTATCAGTCGTTTGGACTCTCATTCTGACGGCACCCATTCACTGACATAACCAGAGGTCTCAGAATAGTGTTCATTGTGCTCCATTAAAGTATGTTTATATACTGGAGCATCTTGTGACAAGTGTCTTTGTTTAGCACTGGGGGGTCTGAGTGAGCATTTCACAGATTCGCAGATTATTCCCATAGAGCTTCACAGGCGTCTGCTAATAAGAGCCCCGCTGATAGAGTCCACAGTATGAGTACAAATGATCTCTGTCCATCTCAGCTTTCTGAAACACTATCTGAAATAGCGATGGCCACTTACAGCCACGAGTAAAGTGATGGAGAACGTAAGCCTGAAGAATGAGATGTGAAGGTAAGAACATAATGGAAAAACAGCCTGCTTTCTGCCGCTTCTTGCACATCTCCCCCAGAGCCAGGCTCCATCGCACTGCGGTTGCCATGGAGACAAAAATGGTACCTCGCAGTGAAGGATGTTGCAGATGCAGTGGAAATGCTGTCGTGACAAACCGGCAAAGGTCTCAAATTAGCAGCAATCAAACTTAAAATGAAGTGTTCACTTTTCATTTATCCTACAGATTTGATCAAACTGTTTGGTTTGATAAAATCTCAGTTTCGTTTCACAGAACTTTGCTGCTAGTTGATGCTTTCAAACTCTGCTGCATAGAGTCAAATTGTCATTGTGCAGTGTTTTGTTATATTTATGAATATTTTTAAACTAAACAAGGAATAGCCATAAGATATATAATTATTTTTTAAAGACTCAACTATGTGTATATATTTATGTACTGTATACACACACACACACACACACACACACACACACATTTGTTTCTGTCGACTTTCTATAGATTTCTATTACTTTTATACTTTTTCTATCCCCTAACCCAACCCTAACCCTAATGTTAAACTTACATAATTTGCTATTTTTAATCATTTTTCCCTCATGGGGACCACAGGTCATTCCCCACAATGTCAAAAATTCAGGTTTTAATATCCTTTTGGGGACATTTGGTCCCCACAATGTAGCATAAAGAAGTAGACAGACACACACACATAAATAGACATATATTTTAGGGCAACTGTCAAGCGATTTTTTAAAATCTAATTACATTATGTGCTGTTAATTAACCACATCAAAAAATCATTTAAACTCATTATTGTGTTAGATGAAAAGAGCATTGTATAGACATTACAAAAAGTAGCATTAGAAATAAATATTTTGATTTAACATTGCATAAATATTGATTTGATTACACTTTACTTAATGCCTAATATAAAATGCATTATAAATGTAGTTTTAATGTATTAATTATGCTTTGCAATGCACCTTATAATGCGTTGCATAATCTCATAAATTATTGTAACCACAGTTATAATACATTATAATACGTATTTCTTCATTGTTGCACCTTTAAAAAGTTTAATCCATTAAATCAAATGAAAAACAAAACTTTCAAATATTATAATGCAGTTTAACTTTGATTGCAGTTATTTATGAAAAGTTATAATACATTACGATGTACATTATGAATACCTTTATAATATATTCTACATAAATGCTTTGGTGGTTACAGTGTTTTGTTATGAATGTTGAATTATATATATATATATATATATATATATATATATATATATATATATATATATATATATATATATATATATATTAAATGATACTCTCAATATGAAATCGAAAACTGCCTTGCTTTTGCTGTTTTTGTTGTGAAAATTAATATTATTATTAAGTTACTGTTTACTAAATTTTCAAATGTTAGTCTGAAATGTTTGAATGCACTAAAAAAATAATCTGATATTTAATAGAAAACGTTTTAGATATAAAACTCAGTTTGATTGTTTTTGTTCCACCACGAAAATATATTTACAAACAAAGCAGAAGCAGAAACAAAGTGTTTCTTTGCTAATAAATCAAGTGTTTTCCAACAAATCAGTTACATTAATGATTCAATGACTCATTCTTAAAAGCAGTCACTGGATGAGTTTTTAAAGCCTTTTTTAAATTTAAAGTTTATAATGTTGTGTTTCATCTTAGAGCAGGTTTTGGTTAATGACTTGGAAGTCTTTACTAAAGGTTTTGTTTTGCAGAGCTGCTTTTAAAGGGTGATTTCCTGTTCAGATGGAAGTTTTAGCGACTGACAGATTTGGTTTGTGCTTTGGCTTTTAGCTTTGTGGCTTTTAGTGGACTCTCTCATTTGAAAGTTGCTTTGGACAAAATTGTAATTTTCTTCTAAATATAAACTTCGTCTCTGTTTCTCTTAAAAATAAATGGACATTAATATCAGATTTTAAGACATTGTTAAGTTCTATTATTAAAGTCTAGAGGAGATGCATTTTAGATTATGTAGTGTTTGATCGATATGGGTCTTTCAGTGCCTGATACTGATATATAAAGTGCTGTATTTCTGAATACCTGAAATGACAAAAATCTGAAAAAGCATCAGTTGACTTTTCATTTAATCTGCATTTAGGAGAAACAATTGATGTATTTAAGAGGTCTCATTTGTGGTTGTCTTTCTGATGAATGAATGTTGAATTTGGGATCGGTTTAGTGCTTGCAACTATTGCAGATGCTGTAATTCCAGGCACTTTCAGGCAAAATGTCATTGGCACAATTGACGTTATTTGTGCAGGAGAGCAATTAGCTCACTATTGATAATTAAGCAATCACATTATCATAGAAGACTGACAGCTGAATATTGTGTTGACTCACTTTGAGCTGATTTTTCTTTTTTTATACTATGACTTTCATTTGGGAGGCAATTTTACAAAATGTCAAGCACCTCTTTTCTGTAATTTCTGGTGCATAATTATTAATCTCATTATGGTGCTGTAAAGCAAAAAAGTACAAACATGCTTTTCCATACCTGTTTTTGTGAATGTCACTGTTTTCCTCAGCACTTTCACAATATAGCATGGTCTCAAGTGCCATTTCTTTTTTTTTTTTTTTTTTTTTTTAGAAAAACAGGCTACTGCATAATATATGGGACAACAATAATACTAAAGTAGTTCAGCCAGAAATGAAAATTTTCTGAAAAACTTTCTTTCTTTATCTGAATAGATTTGGAGAAGTTAAGCATTGCATCACTTGTTTATCAATGGATGCTCTGCAGTGAATGGGTGCCGTCAGAATGAGAGTCCAAACAGCTGATAAAACATCACAATAATCCACAAGTAATCCACACCATTCCAGTCCATCAGTTAACATCTAGTGAAGTGAAAAGCTAATTTTTTTTTTAAAGATCTCTTCAACTTCAAACCATTGCTTCCAGCTAAAATACGATCTGTGCATATTTCTCTCCTGATTCAGACGAGACAGATCTTTTCTGGAAGCAATTGTTTGATGTTAAAAATGTCTTAATGATGGATCTATTTCTTACAAACACAGCTTTTCTCTTCTCAAGACATTAACTGGTGGACTGGAGTGGTGTGGATTACTTGTGGATTATTGTGATGTTTTTATCAGTTGTTTGGACTCTCATTCTGACGGCACCCATTCACTGCAGAGGATCCATTGGTGAGCAAGTGATGCAATGCTGCATTTTTCCAAATCTGATGAATGCAAATGACCAAAATTCCACAGGAGCATGTCCAACATGCTTTACGACAACATTTAATAAACACAGACAGTTACTGATTTTATCTTCTATGCCTGTCATGCTGGATTTCCTTTTCTCCTTTAACGAAGCCCAGGCTATCGTTTTATCACTAAACGCCATGAGACGTCTAGTTAGGCGATTGAGGCATGGATGCGATTTGTGACCTGTAGCTAATGGCTGATGAAACGACGAGGGCCGATTCGGACACGGACTGGCACACTCACTCCGTCCGCCCACTCGCTGGCCTTTCACCCACTCAGCACACTTATGTATCCACTTCTCCGCTCTGCTTTTCATGTGCTGGTCTCTCTCTATATTACTCAGACTGATTTCCTCTCCTCTGCCTCATGTTCTCTCACAAAGGTCTTCTGATTCTCCTATTTTATTTGATTCTGCCATTTTGCACATAGCAGTTTGCTTAGTGCTGCATTCGAAATGGGTTGCATGAGCTCGGTCTGATTCCTTTATACTTTCTGTAATGCTTCTTACGAATGATCCATACGAATCGTTTGCCGTGTCGAACGCAGGAATATTAAACTAAAATAACCTTATAAATGCCTTTAAATTATCAAGGTTGTCAAATCTTTGCTAAAAAACTTGTTGCACATAATCTGCTAAATGCTTTCTGTCATCTGATTGATAGTTTAGATTTTTTTTCTAAGGCCTTTTAGTATAATTGCAAAAAATGTCCACTTTCAGCTCATGCTTCACATGTCTTTTTGCTGTAAAATTTTTTGAAGTAAACGTAATATCTTTTATATTGTTAGTAATATTTCAAGATGAACACTTACTGGACTGAAGTAGGTTTACTTAATTATAGATGTTTTTTTTTAATAGATCATTTATTTGTTCATCTCTTAATCATCACTTTGTTATGTTTTGATCATAAAACTAAGCATTTAAATATCATCTTACTAAGACATATTATTGGAGATATAGAGTGAGGACTGATATTTATATGAATTTTATTTCAGTCTTTTATACAGTTTATAAAGATCTCATTGAGTTACTTTACTTAAAGGCATCAGAATTTCATAGTTTTTGGTCATAAAAATATCAGTATCTTCACTAAATTGCATATTTTTTATGTTTATTTTTTATCATATGACGCTATACGAGCAGTAAAAGCCTCATGTATCAAATGTAACAAAAAACACAAAGTTTTATTTTATACATTTCTTTTGTCAGACTTAACAGGATTAAATTGCTCTGCAAAACTCTGGATAAAATTATCTGCTACTTTCAGTACTTGTCCATATGAGCCAAATAATAAACATTTTGACCATGTTTCTGTTCTTCATAGACATGGACACAGAGGACATGTTCCTCAGTAACTAAAGTGCCATGTTAACCATTTACTCCCTGCAGGAGTACCACGCTCAGCTGGAGGAAATGCGTGTGTCTATTCGTCAGCTGGAGGAGAACCTGTCCGCAGCTCGCCGCCGCAGTGACCTGTACGAATCCGAGCTGAAAGAGTCTCGTCAGACCAGCGAGGAGCTCAAGAGGAAGGCTGGGGAATACCAGCAGAAGATTCAGAAGGTTTGTTCACGTTCAAAGCGAGAACCGTCCTGCTGATGCACGCTAGATGAGATGCCATCAGTCTATGTTTTGATTCTGCAGGCCAAAGAACAAGGCAAAGCTGAGATGGAAGAACTTCTGACCAAACTGCAGAAGGTAATTTATTCACTATTTGCTTACACTGTTTCCATTTGCTTTTAAGAAGACCAACATATGTTGTTGCTAGTCTTCCTAACTTGTTTAACCCAAAATACCTCTATGGTAAATGAGCCAAAATGCCATGCTGATTGTCCAGCACTAACCAGTCTGCAGCATAAATTCATGCCGTTTTTAAGTGCAATTGATAATGCAGCTGTTTTTGTATTTAAAGGGATAGTTCACCCAAAAATGAAAATGTTATGTTTATCTGCTTACCCCCAGGGCATCCAAGATGTAGGTGACTTTGTTTCTTCAGTAGAACACAAATTATGATTTTTAACTCCAACTGTTGCAGTCTGTCAGTCGTATAATGCATGGCAATGGTAACAAAATCTATGAGAGTAAAAAAACATGCACAGACAAATCCGAGTTAAACCCTGTGGCTCGAGACGACACATTGATGTCCTAAGACGAGAAGAGAGAAACCGAACAGTATTTATCTAATTTTTTACCTCTAATACACCACTATGTCCAACTTCCTTGAGCGTGCACAGCATCCGTCATCCATCAATCCATAACTGTGCACTGTGTAAACAATGATTGACGTATACGCACAAGAGATCACTTCCGGCGCTTGTGTAAACTACATCAGAGTGCATACACACCTCACGCACCGGATGTCGTGCACGTGCTCAAGGCAGTTGGACATAATGGTGTATTATAGGTAAAAAATTATATAAATACTGTTCGGTTTCTTGCACAAACCGATCGTTTCATGTCTTAGGACATCAATGTGTCGTCTCGAGCCGCAGGGTTTAACTCGGATTTGTCTGTGCATGTTTTTTTACTCTCATAGATTTTGTTACCATTGCCATGCATTATACGACTGACAGACTGCAACGGTTGCAGTTAAAAATCATCATTTGTGTTCTACTGAAGAAACAAAGTCACCTACATCTTGGATGCCCTGGGGGTAAGAAGATAAACATCAAATTTTCATTTTTGGGTGAACTGTCCCTTTAAGCTTCTTTATTTGTAAATGTCTCAGACCAATGCAGAGCAACAAGTGAAGACTGAAGAACTCCAGGAGAAGCTTGCCAAGGTACCGTTCACATATCTTTTTAAAAACCAGCCCTTCTCGAAGAACTGAAACATGATTGTTTATTTTAAATTCAGTTATATTATTGATTTAACTGCATTGATGCTGTCTTTGAACTGAACTGATAATGATAACTTTGCAACATCAACACTGTTATTGAATTGAATTGAATCAACACTGAACTGACTTGAACTGAATAACAACACTATTGTCTTTTGTATAGCTGCTTTACGGCTAAAATATAAATTTGTTTCATATTTGATGAATTTTACAATATTAACACTTTTATTTTCCTGTTTATTTGAGTAAAGCTGCTTTGAAACAATCTGTATTCTGTAAAGCACTACATAAATAAATGTGATATCCTGTTAAAATTACAGTATAAAACTGGTAGCTTTAGTTGCCAGAAATTCACAGTAAAATACAAATAAAAACAGTGTTTCCGATATTACAAAATGAGAAACTAATGCCTATATATATTTTAGAAATTATAACCATATATTTCAATATGTAATGTTATAATATATAAAGCTAATTGTAATCGACAAAATCTGCTTATTACCTTAAAATGTAATAATACATAACACTTAAAAAAAAAACATTTTTGAAGTTAAATAAAGCAAATAAAACAAAGTACACAAAACAAATATTATGTTTAAAAATGCTTTTCTTACTTAGATTTCCAGACAAAGTATCCAGACAAAATATCTAAACATTCTTAAGGATTTTCTAGACAAATTTAGCCAAAGTTAAGTGAGTTTTTCCTTGAAACAAGCAAAATAATCTGCCAATGGGGTAAGAAAAATAATCTTGTTTTGTTTAAAATAAGATTATTTTGTTTAAGCCATTGGCAGATATTTTTTGCTTGTTCTAAGAAAAAACTCACTTAATTGTGACTTGTTTTTTTTTTCTGAAAACAAGACAATATTTTTTACTTGTCTAGAAAATCCTTCTTGATTTCAGAATTTTTTTTTTTTTTGATATTTTAACTCCGAAAGGCATTTTTTGCAGTGTTTTAGTTTTTCTACTTAAAAAGTCTTGTTGAATTTATAAAATCATGCAATAGTCCTTTTACTGCTTGCACTATAAATGATATGTTAATTAATAGTTTGTACTTTCAAAAACTATAAATTTGACTATTTTACTTTATAATTGCATACAATGCTACAGTCTATGGTAAGGTCATTTACAAACCGATTAAGAGCTTTTTACAGTAGCAGTTTTAGTCTTTTTCTGTACATTTTTTACAGTGCTGTTTTCCTCTCTCTCTCAGGCCGTGAAGGCGAGCACAGAAGCCACTGAACTCCTGCAGAGCGTCCGGCAGGCTAAAGAACGTCTGGAGCGAGATCTGGAGCGTCTGCAGACCAAAGAGGACTCCACCGACAGCCTGCGCAGACGCCTGCGAGACACTGAGGTGATGCACTGCGCAGCTTCTCCAGACACTTAGCACTAAATGTCTGAATGAATTCAAAATGACTTGATTTACAAATATAATGATTATGAGTAGATTAGATGCAACTTTATTGTCATCACACAAAGAACCATTTCTGTAGTTCAAACAGTAGATCCTGAAGTGATTCAATAAAATATAGACATTGAATGCAGTGTTACTCGCTTGGTATAAAAGCATCTACCAAATGCATGAATGTAACTGCAAATCTAAACATCATAATTAATTAAGCTATTGTAATCCACTTTTGCTGATATTTAGCCTCAAGCTCACAGCTGATTGGTTCATTGCCGATGACTGTTCTGATGAGATTTTCCATTTCAACAACTGCAGAAAATTATTTTCTTACTTCATATTGTTGTCTTGTTTTCAAGTACAAATATCTAAATATTCCTGAATCAAGATATTTTTATAATCAAGATAAAAATTACATCAGGTTTTATTAGATATTTCTACTGGGAA